>NC_041385.1:11990122-11990617 GCF_002162155.2 Triticum dicoccoides
GGTGGGTGGGTGCGGTGAAGGCGAGGGAGGGGGTGGATTGGGAGTGGACAGTGATGGGGGGCAGGGCAGGGGCTGACTGGAGGCGGCGACGAAGACGGAGGCGCGGGGGCGGCGGCGGCGTGGGTCGGGGCAGCGGGGGGAAGTGGATCTGGCGAGGGAGAGGGACGAAGGGGATCAGGCGAGAGGGAGGGAATTAGCTAGGGGGGAATCTTACTAATGGCGCATCCGCGGCCGGTGCGCCATTAGTAAAAAAAAATTTACATAGAAATGGCGCACCAGGAAGAGGTGCGCCATTAGTAATTTTTTTACATATAGCAATGGCGCACCAGCCAGAGGTGCGCCATAAGTAATTTATTTTTATTTTTTGTTGCATGTAATAATTTTTTAGAAAATGAATATGAATATGACACAGTAATATTTTTTATAAAAACAGTAATAATTGTTGTTTAACAACAATTGTAGTCTACACTTTTTTTAAATGAATATGAATATGAT
>NC_041385.1:11990831-11995143 GCF_002162155.2 Triticum dicoccoides
GGTCGTCGGCGGTGGTGGAGCTAGTGGGGGAGGGTTGCGGTGGGTCGTCGGTGGCGGTGGAGCTAGCGGGGGAGGGTTGCGGTGGGTCGGCGGCGGCGGTGGAGCTAGCAGGGGAGGGTGCAGGTGGGATCGAGATCGAGATCAAAAAGTGTCCATGAAATTTAAAAATATTCATGATATCAATAAGTGCCCATAAAATACAATCGAGAAATGAAGACTACGATTTAAATACAATCGATCTTAGCTAGCTATCTGTTCACAATCTTCTTGCCCTTCTTTTTCACAAATGGAGTTCTTCTGTGGAACGGACGTCCTTTAGGTAGGGTTGTCCTGCTTCTTCTTGTGGTGTGTGCTGCTACTTCATCGTCGTCGTCATGTTCGATCTTCGGGTCGCCGTACTTGTCGAAGTCTTGCTCATTGGCTACTCCATCCATTCTGATGATCTTCCTTTTGCCTCTCCTCACGACAACACGACTGGGCTTTGACGGGTCGGTAATGAAGAAGCATTGGTCCACTTGGGAAGCCAGTACCCATGGCTCATTTTTCGCGGTGACGTTTGCGCCCGCGGTCTTGGATTTGGCTTCGGGTATAACCATGGTGGTGAAATACCGGTCTTCTTTTAGGACGCTCTTGGCCCATCTGACACGGAACATCGGGACCTTCTCTCCAGCGTATCTCAGCTCCCAGATCTCCTCGATCCTTCCATAGTATCTTTCCTTGTCGTTGCCGGTGTAGGATTCCATCGTTACCCCGGAGTTCTGATAACCATCACTCTTCATGTCCTTGTCCTCGGTGTAGAATGTGTAGCCATTGATATCGTACGCCTCATAGGTCATCAGGTTGTGCTCGGCGCCCTGTGACAAGGCGAATATGAGTTGTTCTTCTGTGGAAGAATCCTCATGTAAAGGGTACGACAGAAGCTTCTGCTTGAACCAACGCGTGAAACATGAGTTGTGCTCTTTGATTATATCTCCGTCCGTCCTCTGTTGGCCTCGGTCATTGTACGTCTTCACAATAAAGGTTTTGTGCTCTACCACCCAAGGATCGACCACGTCTATGTGTTGTAGCGCGACTAGGTTTGCTCTTTCAAAGTCAGCGAGTCGACCCTCGAAGTCGACATGCATTTGACGGCGACCCTCACGGTGACCCCATCCAGCGAGCCTGCCTAGGTGCCTGTTGACGGGCAGACCAATGGGGTTCTCGATGCCTAGATAATTCGTGCAGTAGGAGATGCACTCTTCGGTCAGAAAGCCCCTGGCTATACTTCCCTCTAGAAGTGACATGTTGCGAACGTATCCTTTGATGACACCATTCATCCTTTCGAACGGCATCATGCTGTGCAGGAACGTCGGCCCAAGTTGGATGATATCCTCCACGATATGGACCAGCAGATGCACCATAACGTCGAAGAATGCGGGCGGGAAGTACATCTCAAGCTCGCATAGTATCACCACGATCTCTTCCTGTAGCCTTCTGAGTTGCCTCACGCCAATCGACTTCCGAGAGATGACGTCGAAAAAGTTGCATAGGCCAAATAGCGTTTCATGGACGTGCGCGTCCATGATCCCACGGATTGCAACTAGAAGTATCTGCGTCATCAGCACGTGACAGTCGTGAGACTTCATCCCGCTGAACTTCTGCTTCGCTGGGTCTAGGTATCTGCTTATATTCCCCGCGTAACCGTAAGGAAGTTTTACTCCTAGGAGGCAGGTGAAAAACTGCTCGATCTCCTCCTGACTTAGAGTGAAGCACGCAGGAGGGTAGTCATTTCTGGTCTTCTTGGCCTTTTTGCCTTTGCGACGACTTTATGTGTCCTGCTTCGCCTCATCATCATCATCATCATTAGCGTGAAGCTCCTGCCTGATGCCCATTGATTTCAAGTCTGCCCATGCTTTCGGCCCATCTTTGGTCCTCTCTGGCATGTTGAGCAGGGTACCAAGCAGACTCTCGCACACGTTCTTCGTGATATGCATGACATCAAGGCTGTGAGGCACACGGTGGATCTTCCAGTACGGTAAGTCCCAGAAAACAGACCTCGTTTTCCATACCTTCAGCAGTGGCTCTGGCGCCTTTCGCTTTTTTCCCGGCTCTGGCGCCTTTTGCTTCTTTCCCGGCAGTGGGCAGTCTTTCCAATTTTTCAACAGCTCATCTATTTCCTCGCCGCTCCTCGTACACGGGCGTTTTCGGGGCTCGGTTTCACCATCGAACAGATCCTTGCGTTTCCTCCACGGGTCATCGTCGCGAAGCCACCTTCGATGTCGCATGAACACGGTTTTCGAAGACCCGGGATCTCTATCTAGCTGGCGATACGTTGTATCATCCATGCACCTTACGCATCCAGAAAATCCGTGGACTACCTGCCCCCGCGAGATATTCGTAACCGAGATAGTCGTGCACCGTCGTGAGCAGTGCGGCTCTCATAGGGAAATGTTCTTTCTCTGCAGCATCCCACATATTAGCTGGCGTTTTCCACAGCGTGTCTAGCTCCTCCTTCAGCAGCCCCAGATACAGATTGATGTCGTTCCCTGGTTGTTTTGGCCCTTCAATTAGCATACTCATGTGAATGTACTTCCTCTTCATGCACAACCAGGGGGGAAGGTTGTACATCCACACAAACACAGGCCAGGTGCTATGTGTGCTTATCTGGCTGCCAAACGGATTGACTCCATCGGTGCTCACGCCCAGCACGATGTTCCTTGGATCCTTCCCAAATTCTGGGTATTCGAAGTTCAACGCTTGCCACTGGCTCGCATCCTTAGGGTGACTCAACATCTTGTCTTTTTTATTTATCTCCGGATCATTTCCGTCATCTTCCCGCTTATTCTCCTCCCTATCCGCGTGCCAACGCAGGAGCTTTGCTACCTTAGGGTCCGCGAAATACCGCTGCAGACAAGGAGTGATCAGAAAGTACCACACCGATTTTCGAGGAGCTTTCTTACTCTTCTTGTATCGAGTGATGCCGCACACCGAACATATGGTAGACTCTGTGTGCTCGTCCCGATAAATGATGCAATTGTTCATGCACACATGGTATTTCACGTGCGGTAAATCCACAGGACACACGATTTTCTTCGCCTCCTCGAAACTGGTCGGGCACTTGTTCCCCTTGGGAAGACGTTCGTGCCAGGATGACATGTTCTCGTCGAAGCATGCATCGGTCATTTTGTGTTTTACCTTCATCTCCAGAGCCATGAGCATTACTTTCAGGCGGGTATCCTCGGGCCTGCATCCTTCATACAATGGAGTAACCGTGTCTATCTCCAGTTGATCCAGCTTGGCTTTCTCTCGGGCGGCAGCTCTTGCGTTATCCGTCTGCTTGAGAAGCAGCTCTTGAATATGAGGGTCCTGTACCCAGCCTCCATCGTCGTCTGCTCCGGCATCTTCATCTTCATGATCATGCCCTTCGTCTTGATCTTCCTCA
Organism: Triticum dicoccoides; assembly: GCF_002162155.2. Lineage (NCBI taxonomy): Eukaryota > Viridiplantae > Streptophyta > Magnoliopsida > Poales > Poaceae > Triticum > Triticum dicoccoides. The sequence continues at coordinate 11,994,253 of NC_041385.1, forward strand.
TCATCATGTACGACATCTTCTACATGATGACTGTGTACAGCATCACCACCGTGATCATGTCCTGGAGATTCTTCGTCTTCTCGCCCGCCCTCGCCGCGGTGGTACTTGTCTTGTTGCCCTTCCTCATTTCTTGCCCGGCCCCCATGGACGACTTCATAGTCATCTTCATCACCTTGCCACCGATAACCATCCATGAAACCACGCAAGAGCAGGTGGTCCCGCACCTGCCCGGAATCCGGGTCCGCAATAAGGCTCTTCAGCTTGCATCTTCGACACGGACATCTTATCTCAGTCTGGTTCTTTTGAAGCATCTTGGCCTTCGCGGAGCTCAAAAACCTATTCATGATGCCTTCGGTCATCGTGCGGACCATGGTCGCCTGCGGGGTAGAGCAAAACGATATTTTAGAACCAAGAAAAAATTTGGCATGACCTTCCCTAAAAATAGGACCAAAAAGAATGCATAGTGCCAAAATTCTCGCCGAAACGGAAATGAATCAACATTCCAGCAAAATATTGGCAACTATCGCATTTCAAATACCGGTACCTGCAAACACAAACATATATGCAACACCACAAACACAAGCAACACCACAAACATACATAGATCTAGCTAGGCCACAAAAAGTGCATGTGCACGTTGTTGGAGCGAGCTAGGGAGAAAAAAAGTAGATCTACATCATGAAGATAGCTTTCCCCTTACTTACCTATCAAAAAAAGGTAATTTCACCACTTAATTTTGATGAATCTATGGTGGAAATGAGGTGAGGAGGAGGAGGCAGCCGAAAGCTTGGAGAAGGAGGTGGAGGGAATGAAGTGGGGAAAGTGAGTGGGTAGGTGTGGGGTTGTCCAAAATATCTTGTTGGGGTCCCAGGTTACTAATGGCGCACCACC
>NC_041385.1:11995204-12022571 GCF_002162155.2 Triticum dicoccoides
CTGGTCACAGTGCGCCATTACTAGTCTAAACTAGTAATGGCGCACCTGGCCAGAGTGCGCCATTAGTAGTTTTGTAAAAAAAAGAATAAAAATAATACAGTAATGGCGCACGATCTGCCTCGTGCGCCATTACTAGTTAGAACTAGTAATGGCGCACTTCGACCTGATGCGCCATTAGTATGTATGGAAAAATGAAAAAAATAATAATACTAGTGGCGCACCATGTCTCTGGTGCGCCATTAGTGTCTTCCACACTAATGGCGCATCACCAACTGGTGCGCTATTAGTATATAGTAGTGGCGCACTGGTTCCTCGGTGCACCATTAGTATCAATCCTATCTATAGCCCTTTTCCTAGTAGTGCATGGTCGATTCCCCCTTCGGCGGAGCGCCGGCGAAGGCTCCAAGATGTGATCTCGCGGATACAGAAGGTTGTGGCGGTGGAAATAGTTTTTCATGGTGCTCCTGGATGGTTTTGGGGTACGTAGATATATATAGACGAAAGAGGTCAGTCAGGGGAGCCACGAGGGGCCCACGAGGCAGGGGGTGCACCCACCCCCTTAGGACGCACCGGCCGCCCTCGTGGCCGCCTCGACTGCTTCTTGACGTCCACTCCAAGTTTCCTAGATTGCATTTGTTCCGAAAAGATCGCTCCCGAAGATTTCATTCCGTTTGGACTCCGTTTGATATTCCTTTTCTGCGAAACAATGAAATAGGCCAAAAAACAGCAATTCGGGTTGGGCCTCCACTTAGTAGGTTAGTCCCAAAAATGATATAAACATGTAAAGTAAAGCCCATAAACATCCAAAACAGGTAATATAATAGCATGGAACAATCAAAAAGTATAGATACGTTGGAGACGTATCAAGCATCCCCAAGCTTAATTCCTATTCGTCCTCGAGTAGGTAAATGATAAAAACAGAATTTTTGATGTGGAATGCTACCTAGCATATTTCTCAATGTGTTTCTCTTTATTGTGGCATGAAAGTTCAGATCCAAATGATTCAAAATAAAAGTTCATATTGATAAAAGAATAATAATACTTCAAGCATACTAACCAAGGAATCATGTCTTCTCGAAATAACATGGCAAAGGAAAGTTCATCCCTACAAAATCATATAGTTTGGCTATGTTTCATTATTATTACACAAAATACTCCCATCAAGAACAACCCCGGTTTCAGCCAAGCAATTGGTTCATACTTTTTAACGCGCTTCAGCCTTTTTCAACTCTCACGCAATACATGAGCGTGAGGCATGGATATAGCACTATGGGTGGAATAGAATATAATGATAGGGATTATTTAGAGAAGACAAAAAATGAGAAAGTCTCACATCGACGCGGCTTATCAACGGGCTAGGGAGATGCCCATCAATTGATGTCAATGCAAGGAGTAGGGATTGCCATGCAACAGATGCACTAGAGATATAAATGTATGAAAGCTCAATAAAAGAAACTAAGTGGGTGTGCATCCAACTTGCTTGCTCATGAAGACCTAGGGCATTTTGAGGAAGCCCATCGTTGGAATATACAAGCCAAGTTCTATAATGAAAGAATCCCACTTAGTAAATAAAAGTGACAACATAGAAGACTTTCTATCATAAAGAGCATGGTGCTATTTTTAGCACAAGTGTGGAAAAGATAGTAGCATTGTCCCTCTTTTTTTTGGGCCTTTTTTTGCCTTTCTCTTATTTTTTATTTGACCTTTCTTTTTTTTGGCCTTTCTTTTTTTTATTAGGGACAATGCTCTAAAAATGATGATCATCACACTTCTATTTTACTTACAACTCATGAATTAAAATTCGATACTAGAACAAAAATATGACTCTATATGAATGCCTCCGGCGGTGTACCGGGATAAGCGATGACTCAAGAGTGACATGTATGAAAATTATGCATGGTGGCTTTGCCACAAATACGATGTCAACTACATGATCATGCAAAAAGCAATATGACAATGATGAAGCGTGTCATAATAAACGGAACGGTGGAAAGTTGCATGGCAATATATCTCGGAATGGCTATGGAAATGCCATAATAGGCAGGTATGGTGGCTGTTTTGAGGAGGATATAAGGAGTTTTATGTGTGGTAGAGCGTATCATATCATGAGGTTTGGATGCACCAGCGAAGTTTGCAACAACTCTCAAGGTGATGGTAAGGTAAAAGTGTTGGGGAACTTTGCAGAAAATAAAAAAATTCTTATGGTTTCGCCAAGATCAATCTATGAGTTCATCTAGCAACAAGAGAGAGGAGTGCATCTACATACCCTGGTAGATCGAGCGGAAGCGTTCAAGGGAACGAGGTTGAGGGAGTCGTACTCGTCGTGATCCAAATCACCGGAGATCCTAGCACCGAACGAAGGGACCTCCGCGTTCAACACACGTACGGTTAGGGAGACGTCTCCTCCTTCTTGATCCAGCAAGGGGGAAGGAGAGGTTGATGAAGATCCAGCAGCACGACGGCGTGGTGGTGGATGCAGCAGCGATCTCGGCAGGGCTTCGCCAAGCGTCTGCGAGAGGGAGAGGTGTAGCAAAGGGAGAGGGAGGCGCTAAGAGCATGGGTGCGGCTGCCCTCCCTCCTCCCTCTTTATATAGGGCCCCTAGGGGGGCGCCGGCCCTAGGAGATGGGATCTCCTAGGGGGGCAGCGGCCAAGGAGCTGCCTTGCCCCCCAAGGCAAGTGGAGGCACCCCCCACCCCTAGGGTTTCCAACCCTATGCGCAGGGGGGCCCAAGGGGGGGCGCACCAGCCCACCTGGGGCTGGTTCCCCTCCCAATTTAGCCATGGGGCCCTCCGGGATAGGTGGCCCCACCCGGTGGACCCCCCGGGACCCTTCCGGTGGTCCCGGTACAATACCGGGGACCCCCGAAACTTTCCCGATGGCCGAAACTTGACTTCCTATACATAATTTTTACCTCCGGACCATTCCGGAACTCCTCGTGACGTCCGGGATCTCATTCGGGACTCCGAACAACTTTCGGTTTACTACATACTCATATCTCTATAACCCTAGCGTCACCGAACCTTAAGTGTGTAGACCCTACGGGTTCGGGAGACATGCAGACATGACCGAGACACCTCTCCGGTCAATAACCAACAGCGGGATCTGGATACCCATGTTGGCTCCCACATGCTCCTCGATGATCTCATCGGATGAACCACAATGTTGAGGATTCAAACAACCCCGTATACAATTCCCTTTGTTAATCGGTACGTTACATGCCCGAGACTCGATCGTTGGTATCCCAATACCTCGTTTAATCTCGTTACCGGTAAGTCACTTTACTCGTACCGTAATGCTTGATCCCGTGACCAGACACTTGGTCACATTGAGCTCATTATGATGATGCATTACCGAGTGGGCCTAGAGATACCTCTCCGTCGTATGGAGTGACAAATCGCAGTCTCGATTCGTGCCAACCCAACAGACACTTTCGGAGATACCCGTAGTGCAACTTTATAGTCACCCAGTTACGTTGTGACGTTTGGTACACCCAAATCACTTCTACGGTATCCGGGAGTTGCACAATCTCATGGTCTAAGGAAATGATACTTGACATTTGGAAAAGCTCTAGCTAAACGAACTACACGATCTTTGAGCTATTCTTTGGATTGGGTCTTGTCCATCACATCATTCTCCTAATGATGTGATCCCGTTATCAATGACATCCAATGTCCATAGTCAGGAAATCATGACTATCTATTGATCAACGAGCTAGTCAACTAGAGGCTCACTAGGGACATGTTGTGGTCTATGTATTCAGACATGTATTACGATTTCGGGATAATACAATTATAGCATCAATAACAGACAATTATTTTGAACAAAGAAATATAATAATAACCATTTTATTATTGCCTCTAGGGCATATTTTCAACTGTCTCCCACTTGCACTAGAGTTCAATAATCTAGTTACATTGTGATGAATCGAACACCCATGGAATTCTAGCGTTGATCATGTTTTATCCTAGGGAGAGGTTTAGTCAACGGATCTGCCACATTCAGGTCCGTATGTACTTTACAAATATCTATGTCTCCATCTTGAACATTTTCACGAATGGAGTTGAAGCGACGCTTGATGTGCCTGGTCTTCTTGTGAAACCTGGGCTCCTTGGCAAGTGCAATAGCTCCAGTGTTGTCACAGAAGAGTTTGATTGGCCCCGACGCATTGGGTATGACTCCTAGGTCGGTGATGAACTCCTTCACCTGGATTGCTTCATGCGCTGCCTCCGAGGCTGCCATGTACTCCGCTTCACATGTAGATCCCGCCACGACGCTTTGCTTGCAACTGCACCAGCTTACTGCCCCACCATTCAGAATATACATGTATCCGGTTTGTGACTTCAAGTCATCCAGATCTGTGTCGAAGCTAGCGTTGACTTAACCCTTTATGACGAGCTCTTCGTCACCTCCATAGACGAGAAACATGTCCTTTGTCCTTTTCAGGTACTTCAGGATATTCTTGACCGATGTCTAGTGTTCCTTGCCGGGATTACTTTGGTACCTTCCTACCAAACTTACGGCAAGGTTCACATCAGGTCTGGTACACAGCATGGCATACATAATAGATCCTATGGCTGAGGCATAGGGGATGACACTCATCTCTTCTTTATCTTCTGCCGTGGTCGGGCATTGAGCCGAGCTCAATCTTACACCTTGCAATACAGGCAAGAACCCTTTCTTGGACTGATCCATATTGAACTTCTTCAATATCTTATCAAGGTATGTGCTTTGTGAAAGACCTATGAGGCGTCTTGATCTATCCCTATAGATCTTGATGCCTAATATGTAAGTACCTTCTCCAAGGTCCTTCATTGAAAAACACTTATTCAAGTAGGCCTTAATGTTGTCCAAAAGTTCTATATCATTTCCCATCAGAAGTATGTCATCTACATATAATATGAGAAATGCTATAGAGCTCCCACTCACTTTCTTGTAAACGCAGGCTTCTCCATAAGTCTGCATAAACCCAAACGCTTTGATCATCTCATCAAAGCGAACGTTCCAACTCCGAGATGCTTGGACCAGCCCATAAATGGATCGCTGGAGCTTTCATACCTTGTTAGGATTCTTAGGATCGACAAAACCTCCCGGCTGCATCATATACAGTTCTTCCTTAAGATAACCGTTAAGGAATGCTGTTTTGACGTCCATCTGCCATATCTCATAATCATAGTATGCGGCAATTGCTAACATGATCTGGACGGACTTCAGCTTCGCTACGGGAGAGAAAGTCTCATCATAGTCAACCCCTTGAACTTGCCAATAACCCTTAGCGACAAGTCGAGCTTTATAGATGGTAACATTACCATCCGCGTCCGTCTTCTTCTTAAAGATCCATTTGTTTTCTATCGCTCGCCGATCATCGGGCAAGTCAGTCAAAGTCCATACTTTGTTTTCATACATGGATTCTATCTCGGATTGCATGGCTTCAAGCCATTTGTTGGAATCTGGGCCCGCCATCGCTTCTTCATAGTTCGAAGGTTCACCGTTGTCTAACAACATGATTTCCAGGACAGGGTTGCCATACCACTCTGGTGTGGAACGTGTCCTTGTGGACCTACGAAGTTCAGTAGCAACTTGATCCAAAGTACCTTGATCGTCATCATTAATTTCCTCTCCAGTCGGTGCAGGCACCACAGGAACATCTTCCTGAGCTGCGCTACTTACCGGTTCAAGAGGTAGTACTTCATCAAGTCCCACTTACTTCTCTCGGGAGAAACTCTTTCTCCAGAAAGGACCTGATCTTGGCAACAAAGATCTTGCCTTCGGATCTAAGGTAGAAGGTATACCCGATGGTTTCCTTAGGGTATCCTATGAAGACGCATTTTTCCGACTTGGGTTCGAGCTTTTCAGGTTGAAGTTTCTTGACATAAGCATCGCATCCCCAAACTTTCAGAAATGACAGCTTAGGTTTCTTCCCAAACCATAATTCATACGGTGTCGTCTCAACGGATTTAGACGGTGCCCTATTTAAAGTGAATGTAGCTATCTCTAGAGCGTATCCCCAAAAAGATAGCGGTAAATTGGTAAGAGACATCATAGATCGCACCATATCCAATAAAGTGCGATTACGACGTTCGGACACACCGTTACGCCGAGGTGTTCCAGGCGGCGTGAGTTGTGAAACGATTCCACATTTCCTTAAGTGCGTACCAAATTCGTGACTTAAATATTCTCCTCCACGATCTGGTCGTAAGAACTTTATTTTTCGGTCACGTTGATTCTCTACCTCATTCTGAAACTCCTTGAACTTTTCAAAGGTCTCAGACTTGTGTTTCATCAAGTAGACATACCCATATCTACTCAAGTCATCAGTGAGAGTGAGAACATAATGATATCCTCCGCGAGCCTCAACGCTCATTGGACCGCACACATCAGTATGTATGATTTCCAATAAGTTGGTTGCTCGCACCATTGTTCCGGAGAATGGAGTCTTGGTCATTTTGCCCATGAGGCATGGCTGGCATGTGTCAAATGGTTCATAATCGAGAGACTCTAAAAGTCCATCAGCATGGAGCTTCTTCATGCGCTTGACACCAATGTGACCAAGGCGGCAGTGCCACAAGTATGTGGGACTATCATTATCAACTTTACATCTTTTGGTATTCACACTATGAATATGTGTAACATCACGTTCGAGATTCATTAAGAATAAACCATTGACCATCGGGGCATGACCATAAAACATATCTCTCATATAAATAGAACAACCATTATTCTCGGATTTAAATGAGTAGCCATATCGTATTAAACGAGATCCAGATACAATGTTCATGCTCAAAGCTGTCACTAAATAAAAATTATTGAGGTTTAAAATTAATCCTATAGGTAAATGTAGAGGTAGCGTGCTGACGGCAATCACATCGACTTTGGAACCATTCCCGGCACACATCGTCACCTCGTCCTTCGCCAGTCTCCGCTTATTCCGCAGCTCCTGCTTTGAGTAACAAATATGAGCAACGGCACCGGTATCAAATACCCAGGATCTACTACGAGCACTGGTGAGGTACACATCAACTACACGTATATCACATATACCTTTAGTGTTGCCAGCATTCTTGTCCGCTAAGTATTTGGGGCAGTTCCGCTTCTAGTGACCCTTCCCTTTGCAATAAAGGCACTCAGTCTCAGGCTTGGGTCCATTCTTTGACTTCTTCCTGGCAGCTGGCTTACCGAGCGCGGCAACTTCCTTGCCGTCCTTCTTGAAGTTCTTCTTACCCTTGCCTTTCTTGAACTTAGTGGTTTATTCACCATCAACACTTGATGTTCCTTTTTGATATCTACCTCTGCTGATTTCAGCATTGAATATACTTCAGGAATGGTCTTTTCCATCCCCTGCATATTGAAGTTCATCACAAAGCTCTTGTAGCTTGGTGGAAGCGACTGAAGGATTCTGTCAATAACCGCGCCATCCGGGAGATTAACTCCCAGCTGAGTCAAGCAGTTGTGCAACCCAGACATTTTGAGTATGTGCTCACTGACAGAACTATTTTCCTCCATCTTACAACTGAAGAACTTGTCGGAGACTTCATATCTCTCGACCCGGGCATGAGCTTGGAAAACCATTTTCAGCTCTTCGAACATCTCATATGCTCCGTGTTGCTCAAAATGCTTTTGGAGCCCCGGTTCTAAGCTGTAAAGCATGCCGCACTGAACGAGGGAGTAATCATCAGCACGAGACTGCCAAGCGTTCATGACGTCTTGGTTCTCTGGGATGGGAGCTTCACCTAGCGGTGCTTCTAAGACATAATCTTTCTTTGCAGCTATGAGGATGATCCTCATGTTCCGGACCCAGTCCGTATAGTTGCTGCCATCATCTTTCAGCTTGGTTTTCTCTAGGAACGCGTTGAAGTTGAGGTGGACATGAGCGTTGGCCATTTGATCTACAAGACATATTTGCAAAGGTTTTTAGACTAAGTTCATGATAATTAAGTTCATCTAATCAAATTATTTAATGAACTCCCACTCAGATTAGACATCCCTCTGGTCATCTAAGTGATACATGATCCGAGTCGACTAGGACGTGTCCGATCATCACGTGAGACGGACTAGTCATCATCGGTGAACATCTCCATGTTGATCGTATCTTCCATACGACTCATGTTCGACCTTTCGGTCTCTTGTGTTCCGAGGCCATGTTTGTACATGCTAGGCTCGTCAAGTTAACCTAAGTGTTTTGCATGTGTAAATTTGTCTTACACCCGTTGTATGTGAACGTTAGAATCTATCACACCTGATCATCACGTGGTGCTTCGAAACGATGAACTTTCGAAACGGTGCACAGTTAGGGTGAACACTTTCTTGAAATTATTATGAGGGATCATCTTATTTACTACCGTCGTTCTAAGTAAACAAGATGCATAAACATAATAAACATCACATGCAATTAAACAGTGACATGGTATGGCCAATATCATATAGCTCCTTTGATCTCCATCTTCGGGGCTCCATGATCATCTTCGTCACCGGCATGACACCATGATCTCCATCATCATGATCTCCATCATCGTGTCTCCATGAAGTTTCTCGCCAACTATTACTTCTACTACTATGGCTAACGGTTTAGCAATAAAGTAAAGTAATTACATGGCGCTGAATCATTGACACGCAGGTCATACAATAATTAAGACAACTCCTATGGCTCCTGCCGGTTGTCATACGCATCGACATGCAAGTCGTGATTCCTATTACAAGAACATGATCTCATACATAACATATATATCATTCATCATTCATCACAACTTTTGGCCATATCACATCACAAATCATATGCTGCAAAAACAAGTTAGATGTCCTCTAATTGTTGTTGCATGTTTTACGTGGCTGCAATAGGGTTCTAGCAAGAACGTTTTCTTACCTACGTAAAATCCACAACGTGATTTGTCAACTTCTATTTACCCTTCATAAGGACCCTTTTCATCGAATCCGCTCCAACTAAAGTGGGAGAGACAGACACCCGCTAGCCACCTTATGCAACTAGTGCATGTCAGTCGGTGGAACCTATCACACGTAAGCGTACGTGTAAGGTCGGTCTGGGCCGCTTCATTCCACAATACCGCTGAAGCAAAATAAGACTAGTAGTGGCAAGAAAGTTGACAACATCTACGCCCACAACAAAATTGTGTTCTACTCGTGCAAAGAGAACTACGCATAGACCTAGCTCATGATGCCACTATTGGGGAACGTTGCAGAAAATAAAAAATTTCCTACGGTTTCACCAAGATCAATCTATGAGTTCATCTAGCAACGAGAGAGAGGAGTGCATCTACATACCCTTGTAGATCGAGCGGAAGCGTTCAAGGGAACGGGGTTGAGGGAGTCGTACTCGTCGTGATCCAAATCACTGGAGATCCTAGCGCCGAACGGACGGCACCTCCGTGTTCAACATACGTACGGTTAGGGAGACATCTCCTCCTTCTTGATCCAGCAAGGGGGAAGGAGAGGTTGATGAAGATCCAGCAGCACGACGGCGTGGTGGTGGATGCAGCAGCGATCTCAGCAGGGCTTCGCCAAGCGTCTGCGAGAGGGAGAGGTGTAGCAGAGGGAGAGGGAGGCGCTAAGAGCATGGGTGCGGCTGCCCTCCCTCCCCCCTCTTTATATAGGGCCCCAAGGGGGGGCGCCAGCCCTAGGAGATGGGATCTCCTAGGGGGGCGCCGGCCAAGGGGGTGCCCTGCCCCCCAAGGCAAGTGGAGGCGCCCCCACCCCTAGGGTTTCCAACCCTATGAGCAGGGGGGCCAAGGGGGGAGCACCAGCCCACCAGGGGCTGGTTCCCCTCCCACTTCAGCACATGGGTCCCTCCGGGATAGGTGGCCCCACCCGGTTTTCCCCCCGGGACCCTTCCGGTGGTCCCGGTACAATACCGGTGACCCCCGAAACTTTCCCGATGGCCGAAACTCGAGTTCCTATATATAATTCTTTACCTCCGGACCATTTCGGAACTCCTTGTGACGTCCGGGATCTCATTCGGGACTCTGAACAACTTTCGGTTTACTGCATACTCATATGTCTACAACCCTAGCATCACCGAACCTTAAGTGTGTAGACCTACGGGTTCGGGAGACATGCAGACATGACCGAGACACCTCTCCGGTCAATAACCAACAGCGGGATCTGGATACCCATGTTGGCTCCCACATGCTCCTCAATGATCTCATCGGATGAACCACGATGTAGAGGATTCAAACAACCCCGTATACAATTCCCTTTGTCAATCAGTACGTTACATGCCCGAGACTCGATCATCGGTATCCCAATACCTCGTTTAATCTCGTTACCGGCAAGTCACTTTACTCGTACCATAATGCATTATCCCGTGACCAGACACTTGGTCACATTGAGCTCATTATGATGATGCATTACCGAGTGGGCCCGGAGATACCTCTCCGTCATACGGAGTGACAAATCCCTGTCTCGATTTGTGCCAACCCAACAGACACTTTTGGAGATACCCATAGTGCACCTTTATAGTCACCCAGTTACGTTGTGACGTTTGGTACACCCAAAGCACTCCTACGGTATCCGGGAGTTGCACAATCTCATGGTCTAAGGAGATGATACTTGACATTTGGAAAAGCTCTAGCTAAACGAACTACACGATCTTTGAGCTATGCTTAGGATTGGGTCTTGTCCATCACATCATTCTCCTAATGATGTGATCCCGTTATCAATGACATCCAATGTCCATAGTCAGGAAATCATGACTATCTGTTGATCAACGAGCTAGTCAACTAGAGGCTCACTAGGGACATGTTGTGGTCTATGTATTCACACGTGTATTACGATTTCCGGATAATACAATTATAGCATGAATAACAGACAATTATCATGAACAAAGAAATATAATAATAACCATTTTATTATTGCCTCTAGGGCATATTTCCAACAAAAAGTGCATATAATCCATGGACTCAACATTAGTCATAAAGAACTCATATACTTATTGAAGAAGTTTTATTAGCCCTCGAAACAAAGTACTACTATGCATGCTCCTAGGGGGGAGGTTGGTAGGAGTTAACCATCGCGCCCCCCCGACCCCCACACATAAGGAAGACAATCAAAAGAGCACACTATGCAATAAATTTGTCACACAACGGTTACCATACGTGCATGCTATGGGACTTGCAAACCTCAACACAAGTATTTCTTAAATTCAAAATTACATCAACTAGCATGACACTAATATTACCATCTTCATATCTCAAAACAATTATTAAGCATCAAGTTGATCATAGTATTCAATTCACTTTTCATGATAGTTTTTATTATACCCAACTTGGATGTCCACCATTCTATGACCAATTTTATAACCGTAGCAAATGCCATGCTGTTCTAAAATACTATAAAAATAATATAAGTGAAGCATGAGAGATCAATAATTTCTACAAAATAAAATCACCACCGTGCTCTAAAAAGATATAAGTGAAGCACTAGAGCAAAATTGCATAGCTCAAAAGATATAAGTGAAGCACATAGAGTATTCTAATAAATTCCGAATCATGTGAGTCTCTCCAAAAAGGTGTGTACAGCAAGTATGATTGTGGTAAACTAAAAAGCAGACACTCATATCGTACAAGACGCTCCAAGCAAAACACATATCATGTGGTAAATAAAAATATAGCTCCAAGTAAAGTTATCGATGGACAAAGACGAAAGAGGGGATGCCTTCCGGGGCATCCCCAAGCTTAGGCTTTTGGTTGTCCTTAAATATCTTGGGGTGCCATGGACATCCCCAAGCTTAGGATCTTGCCACTCCTTATTCCATAGTCCATCAAATCTTTACCCAAAACTTGAAAACTTCACAACACAAAACTCAACAGGAAATCTCATGAGCTTTGTTAGTGCAAGAAATAAAAACCACCACTTAAGGTACCATAATGAACTATTTCTTTATTTATATTGGTGTTAAACCTACAGTATTCCAACTTCTTTATGGTTCATACCCCCCGATACTAGCCATAGATGCATCAAAATAAGCAAACAACACACGAAAAACAGAATCTGTCAAAAACAGAACAGTCTATAGCAATCTGTAACTTTCGAATACTTCTGGAATTCCAAATATCCTACCAAAATAGGAAGTCCTAGGTAATTTTTCTATTGGTCTACTGCAAAGAGAATCAACTCAAAATCACATTTCTGTGATTTATTGAATGTTTTTTCGTGAGCACAAAGTTTCTGTTTTTCAGCAGAATCAAATTAACTTTCACCCAAGATGATCCTATAGGTTCTACTTGGCACAAACACTAATTAAAACATAAAACCACATCTAAAAAGAGGCTTTATGAATTATTTATTGAATAACAGCAAGGAAAAATATTGGGTTGTCTCCCAACAAGCGCTTTTCTTTAAAGCCTTTTAGCTAGACATTGATAATTTTAATGATGCTCACATGAAAGACAAGAATTGAAGCGCAAAGAGAGCATCATGAAACACATGACAAACACATCTAAGTCTAACATACTTCCTATGCATAGGCATATTATAAGCAAACAAATTTGCAAGGCAAGTAAAAACTAGCATATGTAAGGAAGAAGAAAGAGACGATAGCAATCTCAACATGACAAGAGGTAATTTAGTAAGATAAAAATTTCTACGACCATATTTTCCTCTCTCATAATAATTACATGTAGGATCATAGGCAAATTCAACAAAATACCTATCACATAACATATTCTCAACACGATCCACATGCATGTGAAGTTGACACTCTTTAAAAATAGTGGGATTATCATTAACTAAAGTCATGACCTCTCCAAACCCACTTTTATCAAAAACACCATAAGATTGAACATTCTCCAAATATGTGGGATCTAAAGTTGACACTCCTCCAAACCCACTTTCAACACTACATATTCATCATGGGGTTTAAATAAATCTTCAAGATCATAAGAAGAGTCACCCCAATCATGATCATTGCAACAAGTAGTAGACATAACAAAACTAGCATCACCAAGCTTAGGGTTTTGGGTATTATTAGCACAATTGACATCAAGAGAATTTAAAATGCAATCATGCTTTTTATTCGAGGAACTGTCGTGAATCTCTTCATAAATTTCTTCATCACAATTTTCAGATTCACGAATCTCAAGCAAAACTTCATAAAGATAATCTAGTGCACTCAAATCACTAGGATTTGGTTCATCATAATTGGATCTCTTAAAAATATTGGCAAGCGGATGAGGATCCATAGATCTTAGGTTCTCTGTTTAGCAATAAATAAACAACTATTCCAACCAAACGAGCAAACGAGCCAAGTAAGACATCAAAGCAAACGAAAAGATGGACAGAAGAAGGGCGAATAAAATGGCAAGGGTGAAGCGGGGTAGAGGAAAACGAGAGGCAAATGGCAAATAATGTAATGCCAGGGAGATGAGTTTGTGATGGGTACTTGGTATGTCTTGACTTGAGTGAAGATCTCCCCGGCAACGGTGCAAGAAATCCTTCTTGCTACCTCTTGAGCTGCGTTGGCTTTCCCCTTGAAGAGGAAAGGGTGATGCAGCAAAGTAGTGTAAGTATTTCCCTCAGTTTTGAGAACCAAGGTATCAATCCAGTAGGAGGCTCCTCCCAAGTCCCACCCGCCTACACATACAAACAAGAACCTCGCAACCAACACGATAAAGGGGTTGTCAATCCCTTCACGACCACTTGCGAAAGTGAGATCTGATAGAGATAATATGATAAGATAAATATTTTTGGTATTTTTATGATATAGATTGAAAAGTAAAGATTGCAAAATAAAGTAGATTGGAAACTTATATGATAAAGAATAGACCCGGGGGCCATAGGTTTCACTAGTGGCTTCTCTCAAGATAGCATAAGTATTACGGTGGGTGAACAAATTACTGTCAAACAATTGATAGAAAAGTGCATAGTTATGAGAATATCTAGGCATGATCATGTATATAGGCATCACGTCCGCAACAAGTAGATCAAAACGATTCTGCATCTACTACTATTACTCCACACATCGACCGATTACTGCATGCATCTAGAGTATTAAGTTCATAAGAACATAGTAACGCATTAAGCAAGATGACATGATGTAGAGGGATAAACTCAAGCAATACGATATAAACCCCATCTTTTTATCCTCGATGGCAACAATACAATACGTGCCTTGCTGCCCCTGCTGTCACTGGGAAAGGACACCGCAAGATTGAATCCAAAGCTAAGCACTTCTCCCATTGCAAGAAAGATCAATCTAGTAGGCCAAACCAAACTGATAATTCGAAGAGACTTGCAAAGATAACCAATCATACATAAAAGAATTCAGAGGAGATTCAAATATTTATCATAGATAAACTTAATCGTAAACCCACAATTCATCGGATCTCGACAAACACACCGCAAAAAGAGTTACATCGAATAGATCTCCAATAAGATCGAGGAGAACTTTGTATTGAGATTCAAAGAGAGAGAAGAAGGCATCTAGCTAATAACTATCGGCCCAAAGGTCTATGGTAAACTACTCACAACTCATCAGAGAGGCCTTGGTGATGATGGAGAGGCCCTCCATGGTCGATTCCCCCTCCGGAGGAGCACCGACGAAGGCTCCAAGATGGGATCTCGCGGATACAGAAGGTTGCGACAGTGGAAATAGTTTTTCGTGGTGCTCCTGGATGGTTTTGGGGTATGTAGATATATATAGGCGAAAGAGGTCGGTCAGGGGAGCCACGAGGGGCCCATGAGGCAGGGGGCGTGCCCACCCCTTAGGGCGCGCTGGCCACCCTCGTGGCCGCCTCGATTGCTTCTTGACATTCACTCCAAGTTTCCTGGATTGCGTTTGTTCCGAAATGATCGCTCCAGAAGGTTTCATTCCGTTTGGACTCCGTTTGATATTCCTTCTATGCGAAACACTGAAATAGGCAAAAAACAACAATTCGGGTTGGGCCTCCGGTTAGTAGGTTAGTCCCAAAAATGATATAAAAGTGTAAAGTAAAGCCCATAAACATCCAAAACAGGTAATATAATAGCATGGAACAATCAAAAATTATAGATACGTTGGAGACGTATCATACCCAAGCACCGGTCCACCCACATACCAAATTATCAAAGTAACGAACGCGAATCATATGAGTGTGATCAAAACTGGCTTGACGATAATTCCCATGTGTCCTCGGGAGCGATTTTCTCATATAAGAACTTGTCCAGGCTTGTCCTTTGCTACAAAAAGGATTGGGCCATCTTGCTGCACCTTATTTACTTTCATTGTTTGTCACCTGTTACAAATTACCTTATCACAAAACTATCGGTTACCGATAATTTCAGTGCTTGGAGAGAATACCTTACTGAAAACCGTTTGTCGTTTCCTTCTGGTCCTCGTTGGGTTCGACACTCTTACTTATCGAAAGGACTACGATAGATCCCCTACACTTGTGGGTCATCAAGAACTCACATACTTATTGCAAAAATCTATTAGTTATCGAAACGAAGTACTACGTGCATGCTCCTAGGGGGATAGATTGGTAGGAAAAGACCATCGCTCGTCCCCGACCGCCACTCCTAAGGAAGACAATCAATAAATAAATCATGCTCCAACTTCATCACATAACGGTTCACCATACGTGCATGCTACAGGAATCACAAACTTTAACACAAGTATCTCTCAAATTCACAACTACTCTACTAGCATGACTCTAATATCACCATCTTCATAGCTCAAAACAATCATAAAGAATCAAACTTCTCATAGTATTCAATGCACTTCATACGAAAGTTTTTATTATACCCATCTTGGATGCCCATCATATTAGGACTAAATTTATAACCAAAGCAAACTACCATGCTATTCTAAAAGACTCTCGAAATAATATAAGTGAAGCATGAGAGATCAACAATTTCTATAAAATAAAATAAAACTACCACCGTGCTCTAAAAAGATATAAGTGAAGCACTAGAGCAATATTGTCTAGCTCAAACGATATAAGTGAAGCACATGGAGTATTCTGATAAATTCTGATCCATGCGTGTCTCTACCAAAAGGTGTGTACAGCAAGGATGATTGTGGTAAACTAAAAATCAAAGACTCAAATCATACAAGACGCTCCAAGCAAAACACATATCATGTGGTGAATAAAAATATAGCCTCAAGTAAAGTTACCAATAGACGAAGACGAAAGAGGGGATACCTTCCGGGCATCCCCAAGCTTAGGCTTTTGGTTATCCTGGAATTTTACCTTGGGGTGCCTTGGGCATCGCCAAGCTTAGGCTCTTGCCACTCCTTATTCCAAAATCCATCAAATCTTTACCCAAAACTTGAAAACATCACAACACAAAACTTAAACAGAAAATCTCATGAGCTCCATTAGTATAAGAAAATAAACCACCACTTTAAAGTACTGTAATGAACTCACTCTTTATTAAAAGGAGGCCTTAATATCCCTTAGTTTCCAATAGAACCCCGCTGCCACGGGAGGGTAGGACAAAAGATGCCATGCAAGTTCTTTTCCATAAGCGTATGACAATATTCGGAATACATGCCTACATTACATTGGTGAATTGGAGCTAGTTCTGTGTCACTCTATGTTATAACTGTTGCACGATAAATTCCATCTGACATAATTATCCATCACTGATCCATTGTGTAAGTGCATCTAGTGCCCCTTAGTGATTTTGGTGTATTGAAGACTTATAGGTTAAGGGACTAATATGTTTGTGAGTGTCCACAGGCTCTATAAGTCAATGAGGAGTTTGATATTTACAGTGAAAGTCGACCCCTAAAAATGAATGTCTTCGGCTGAAGACTTTGGTTCTCCTAAAGACTTTGAAAGTGAAGAAATTGGTGTGACCTTGAAGACTTGGATATTCATGCGAGGATTATGAAGGATGAATACTTTTGTTTTCGTAGTTACATTTTCTCTTTTCTTGAGTCATAGGAAACACCGTATTGTTAAAGGGGGTCGAGGTAATACTAAGGAAACTGATTTCCAAGTGATGCTCATCTCAAAATCCTACACCTACCCAATCCTTCGAGTGAAGCCATTTATCAGTTCAGTCAATTTATTCAGTGACAGAGACGAAGATCTGATGGTCTTTGAGGAATCAGGTCTGACT
The DNA here is from genome assembly GCF_002162155.2 of Triticum dicoccoides. Classification (NCBI taxonomy): domain Eukaryota; kingdom Viridiplantae; phylum Streptophyta; class Magnoliopsida; order Poales; family Poaceae; genus Triticum; species Triticum dicoccoides. Next base: position 12,012,258 of record NC_041385.1, read on the forward strand.
GAGGAGTTAGGAATTCGCCAGTGCGAATTGCCTACACAGTGAGGATCATGGTAGCCCTGAGGAATTTGTACCTCAAAAATCCAACTGTTGTTGTGCTACGCGCCAGCTGTCCTAAAATATCTACCCACCTAACGGTCATATCATTGAAGGGCATTTATGTCTTATCATGTCGGGATGCTCCCTAGGCTATAAATAGCCGCCCCCTACAACCACTAGCTGGTTGGCTGCTCCGAGAGAAACTAACACTTGTCATTTGAGAGCATCCCATCCTCCAAGGACTTTGAGCGAAAATCATCAAGTGAGGAAAAACCCAAACCTACAAACCGCAAAGTGATTAAGCATCACTGAAGAGATTGTTCCTGTGTGGAACCGACGCTTGTTACCTTTGAGAACTGTGTATCCTCCAGATGGTTAGGCGTCATGGTCTGAGCATCCAAGAGGAATTGTGGATTGCCGAGTGACCAAGTCTGTGAAGGTTTGGTAGTCACCTGTGAAGACTTACCACTACTGTTGGGCGAGATTTGCGTGATCTTAGCTCAAGGAGAATATGGTGAGGACTGTGTGTCCGGGACTTTGTGTCCGGGACTGTGCGTCCTCAAGTTTAAATACTAAGCCGCTCCAACCAGACGTACAACTGTCACAGCAGTTGGATCTAGTCGACCAAATCATTTTCTTCACCAAGCCTATTGGTTATATTTCCTCAACCCTTTCATTTCCCCAGTTATGTGTTGATGGACCTGATCATTACTGTTCGAAGACTTTGACTGAAGACTTTCTCTAATTCCTCAATCCTATTTCTTCAGTCAGTTTGTCTTCATCCTGCCTATCTTGTGTTTACGCTTTCCGTACTCCGTGTTTTGTCTTTCATTTCATCATGAAGACTATGTTGTTGCTCTGTTATACTTATACCTGAGTACTTATTCTGCTGCAAGTAGTTCTTCGCTTAGGAATTTCCTCACCCTAAAATTCCTCAGTGAAGAATTCATAAAAATCGCCTATTCACCCCCCTCTATTCGATGTAACGTACTTTCAATTGGTATCAGAGCAAGGTACTCCCTTATTCTGTGTGATTTTGGTTTAACACCTGGTGTTTTGGTTATGTCGACTGCAGGTATGATCAAGGTCTCGGCTGGGTGTCCTACCTTTGATGGGACGGGCTACCCTTACTGGAAGAACAAGATGTGCATGCATCTTGAGGCAATTGATAACAATCTCTAGTATGTCGTGGAAAATGGTGTTCCCTTAGTCACTCCGTCTGTGAATGCTGCTCATGTGAAGAGATTCAAGCAACTCGATTCTCAAGCGAAGAATATAATTTGTGGTCATCTGAGCAAAGGACAGTACGACAGAGTGAGTGCACTGGAACCTGCCAAGCTGATTTGGGACAGGCTGTCCAAGGTCAACGATGGAGTCTCAACTCAACGAGACTCCCGAGTTGATGTTCTTAGCAATCTCTTCAACCGCTTCAAAAGACTTGACAATGAAAATGTTCAGCAAACCTTCGATCGCCTCACTAACATCTCAAATGAGCTTCAAGCACTTGGTGCCACTGACATCACCGATCATGAGGTGGTGAAGAAATTGCTGAGATCTCTTGACACCTCTTTCGACACCCTCGTGTTGATGATTCAAGAACGAGCTAATTACAAGTCACTAGATCCCGTTGATATCCTCGAGAGGCTAAACAAACATGAGTTCAAGCTTGCTGAGAAGAGAGATCTCTATGGACCGAGCTATGGAAGATCACGTGCACTGAAGTCCAAGGCAGTCTCTGAGTCTGAAGCTGAAGACTCTAGTAGTAGCCTTGGTGATCCTGAAGAACTGAGCCAGGAGCTAGCAATGCTCGTGAGGAAATTCCAGAAGTTCTCTCACCGCGGTCGTTTTGGAAAGTCTTCAAGAAATGATGATTCCTCGTCTCGTGACTACAAGAAGAGAACTTGCAACAAATGCAATAAACCTGGTCACTACATGTCCGATTGTCCTCTATGGGAAAAGGAAAGAAAGAAGAAGAAGCACAAAGATGATGATTCTGATGACTCAAAGTAGAAGAAGAAATCTTTAAAGTCTTCATCATCAAAATCTTCAAAGTCTTCATCTCACAAGAAGAGCAGTTCCAAGAAGGCCCGGGCATTCATTGGCAAGGAAATGGACTCTGAATCTGAATCTGAGGAAAATGTGGAAGAGGAGGAATATGAGGAGTCAGACTCTGGTGTGGTGAGCTTATCCCTCGCTACTGCTTACTCAGCAAGTCCATCTTCAACTGTGAAGAAAATGACCTCCCCAACTCTGCTGACAAGAGCGTCGATGACTATGCTCCCACCTATTGCTTCATGGCAAAAGGTGCCAAGGTACTTAAACAATCCCCCTCTGACTCTAGTGAGGATGAATCTGATGACAATCTTAAGCCTAGCTATTCCAAACTTGCTAGAATTGTTGTTAAACAACAGAAGGCTTTAGAAAAGATTCAAAATCAACTAGACAGAAGTGATAACCAGTTGGGTGAGGAATTGAATCAAACCAAGTCTTTGACCGATAATCATCAGAGACTTCAGACTAAGTTTGACAACCTTCAAAATCATCATAACACTCTCTTAACTGATCATGAGAAGCTTTCTTATGAATTTCTTCAGAGAAAGCAAGATCTTGAGAAGCTAAGAGTGAGGTATGAAGATCTTTAGAAGGAAAATGATTCATTGCTTGCTCAACAGATCAGTTCCGCTCAGGAAGAATTTATTCCACCATGCCTTAAATGCATTGAACATGAATCTGCTAATTCATCACCTGAATGTTCAAATGCTTCTACTGCTGCAAATTCTTCAATTGTCTCTGTGGTCACAATTTCCTCATCTGAGGATACCACAAGTATCACTGACGATAATGCAGGTCTGAAGGAATTGTATGTGACAGGCATTTACAAAAGCCTCAAAGGGCATCAGACTCTATGTGATGTGCTTAAAAAGCAGATCTTGAACAGGAACCCTAGGAAAGAGGGTATTGCCTTTGAGAGGAAACTCAATGCTGATGGGACCTACTGGAAACCTGAGCAGTATCCTAAAACCTCATAGGTTGCTGCAAAAGGACCGCATGTAGATCCATGCACTTTATCTGGCTTTACCCGTGATTCTTCATATTCCTATGATGAGTCATTTGACTCCAACTATAAACTGTTTAAGAATCAGAATGGTGAAGTATTTGCTCGATTTGTTGGAACTAACTATAGAAATGGTCCCCCTATGAAGAAAATCTGGGTTCCTAAAAGAAGCATTGAAAATCTTTAGGTGAATGTCATCCTAACACCTCCCATGAAGAATAGGAAACCCAGATCAAATTCTTCTTATGGATCAAAATCTTCACGTGGATCCGAGTCCTCATATGGACCAAATTCTTCATATGGATCAAATTCCTCACGTGGATCAAAAGCCTCATATGAACATCATCGTGCTAACACTTTTGTTTCGCAGAGAAAGTCTAAAGGCTATGAATATGAGCATTATTTTTCAAATCATTATGTTCATAAGTCGTCGAAGAATTTCTCTGCTTATTCATATGCTTACCCTAACCACTCTTCTGTGAAACGAAGTGCACTGGTTTCAATGCCATCTTTTTCATATGGAGCTCGCAGAATTATGAACTCTTTGCCACCCCTTCAGATGTGGGTGGTGAAGAAAAAGAACTAATCTCTTATGCAGGGTCGGGTCTCCACACGAACTTAATCGTCTGAAGAAACTGCTGGAGACCTGAATGTGCTTGAATGGACGCAAGCTAATCATGAAGAAATGAATTACTCATTTCTCACGTCCTCATATTACTATTGCTATATATCTGATATTGTTGATGAAATTGATATCATATTCTTCACTGATGAAGTATATGAGTTCGTAACTTGCACTAATTCATCTGCAGGATGAACAACCTAATGCTACCGAGTGGGTCCTCGAAAGTGGATGCACGAACCACATGACTGGTGACAGGAACTTGTTGATGGATGATACGTCTCCAACGTATCTATAATTTATGAAGCATTCATGCTATTTTATTATCTGTTTTGAATGATTATGGGCTTTATTATACACTTTTATATTACTTTTGGGACAAACCTATTAACCAAAGGCCCAACCCATATTGTTGTTTTATTGCCTATTTTAGTATTTCGAAGAAAAGGAATATCAAACGGTGTCCAAACAGAATGAAACCTTCGGCAGTGTTATTTTTGGGAAGAATATCGTCCTGGAGACTTGGAGTTTACATCAGAAGATCCTCGAGGAGGCCAGGAGATAGAGGGCCCCCCCACTGGGCGCGCCCCCCTATCTCGTGGGCCCCTCGAGCACCTCCCGACCGACTTCTTTCGCCTATATAATCCTACGTACCCTAAAGATAGATCGGGAGTTCCGCCGCCGCAAGCCTCTGTAGCCACCAGAAACCTCTCGGGATCCCTTCCCGACACCCTGCCGGAGGGGGGATCGTTCACCGGTGGCCATCTTCATCATCCAGGCGCTCTCCATGACGAGGAGGGAGTAGTTCACCCTCGGGGCTGAGGGTATGTACCAGTAGCTATGTGTTTGATCTCTCTCTCTCTCTCTCTCTCTCTCTCTCTCTCTCTCGTGTTCCCTATATGGCACGATCTTGATGTATCCCGAGATTTGCTATTGTAGTTGGATCTTATGATGTTTCTCCCCCTCTACTCTCTTGTGGTGAACTGAGTTTTCCCTTTGAAGTTATCTTATCGAATTGAGTCTTTTATGAGAACACTTGATGTATGTCTTGTCGTGCTTATCTGTGGTGACAATGGGATATCATGTGCCACTTGATGTATGTTTTGGTGACCAACTTGCGGGTTCCACCCATGAACCTATGCATAGGGGTTGGCACATGTTCTTGACTCTCCGGTAGAAACTTTGGGGCACACTTTGAAGTACTTTGTGTTGGTTGAATAAATGAATCTGAGATTGTGTGATGCATATCGTATAACCATGCCCACGGATACTTGAGGTGACAATGGAGTATCTAGGTGACATTGGGGTTTTGGTTGATTTGTGTCTTAAGGTGTTATTCCAGTACGAACTCTTTTATAGATTGATCCGAAAGAATAACTTTGAGGTGGTTTCGTACCCTACCATAATCTCTATGTTTGTTCTCTGCTATTAGTGGCTTTGGAGTGACTCTTTGTTCCATGTTGAGGGATTGTTATATGATCTATCTATGTTATTATTGTTGAGAGAACTTGCACTAGTGAAAGTATGAACCCTAGGCCTTGTTTCCTACCATGGCAATGCCATTTACGCTCACTTTTATCATTAGTTACCTTGCTGTTTTTATAATTTCAGATTACAAATACCTTTATCTACCATCCATATTGCACGTGTATCACCATCTCTTCGCCGAACTAGTGCACCTATACAATTTACCATTGTATTGGGTGTGTTGGGGACACAAGAGACTCTTTGTTATTTGGTTGCAGGGTTGTTTGAGAGAGACCATCTTCATCCTACGCCTCCTACGGATTGATAAACCTTAGGTCATCCACTTGAAGGAAATTTGCTACTGTCCTACAAACCTGTGCACTTGCAGGCCCAGCAACGTGTACAAGAAGAAGGTTGTGTAGTAGACACCAAGCTCTTTTCTGGCGTCGTTGCCGGGGAGGCTAGGTAAACGGTACTCACACCCCGTCAACTAAGCTCTTTTCTGGCGCTGTTGCCGGGGAGGTGAGTGCTTGAAGGTATATCTTTAGATCTTGCAATCGAATCTTTTTGTTTCTTGTTTTATCACTAGTTTAGTCTATAAAAGAAAACTATAAAAAATGGAATTGAGTTTGTCTCATACGCTTCATCTTTTTTAATATCTTTCGTGAGAATGATGGTAAGGAAAATTGTGCTCAAGTGCTAGAATAAGAAGTCTACAAAATGTTTTGCATGAAATCTTTGAATGATGAGCATGATTGCAATGTTGTTAGTATGAATTCCTTGAATATCCATGATGCTAATGATATGCAAAGCCACAAGCTTGGGGATGCTATGTTTGATGAAAATGATATTTTTTGTCCCCCAAGTTTTGATGAGCAAATTTTTTATGATGAAAGCATGCCTCCTATTTATGATGATTATATTGATAAAAGTGGGTTTGAAAGAGTGTAAACTTTAGGTAGTATTGATCCCACTATTTTGGAGGATGATGGATCTTATTGTGATGAATATGAAAGTGGATTTGGAAGAGTGACAACTTTATTTAGTGATGATTCCACTATTTCGGAAGAGGTTCCAATTGATTATGAGAACAAAGTTGCTATCTATGATGATTATTGTGATGACTTGTATGCTATTAAGAATAATGATAACCATGAAACTTGTCATCATGATTTTAGTTTTCAATTGGATTATGCCTCACATGATAGTTATTTTGTTGAGTTTGCTCCCACTATTATTCATGAGAAGAAATTTGCTTATGTGGAGAGTAATAAATTTTCTATGCTTGTATATCATGAAAATAATGCTTTAGGTTCTGGTTATATTGTGGAATTAATTCATGATGCTACTGAAAATTATTATTAGGGAGGAACATATGCTTGTAGGAATTGCAATAATATCAAGTTTCCTCTCTATGTGTTGAAATTCTTGAAGTTATGCTTGTTTTGCCTTCCTATGCTAGTTGATTATTGTTCCCATAAGTTGTTTTCTCACAAAATACCTATGAATAGGAAGTGGGTTAGACTTAAATGTGCTAGTCATATTCTTCATGATGCTCCCATTATGTTTCAAATCTTATCTTTTATGTGAGCATCATTGTCATCATCATGCCTAGCTAAAAAGGCATTAAAGAAAAGCGCTTGTTGGAGACAACCCAATATTTATCCTTACTGTTTTTATGTTTCCACACGATTATGCTACTGTAGTAATCATGTTTTATATCTTTTTGTTTCAATAAATTGCCAAGTAGAACCTTTGGGAAGACTTGGGTGAAGTCTTTATGATCTTGTTGTGAAAAACAGAAACTTTAGCGCTCACGAGATTAGCTGCCATTTTTATACTGGAGAGTGATTTTAGGTTGATTATTTTTTCAGATGATTAATAGACAAATTCCTCAGGTACACCAATTTATTTCATAATTTTTGGGGTTCCAGAAGTATACGTTTGATACATATTACTACAGACTGTTCTGTTTTTGACAGATTCTGTTTTCATTGTGTTGTTTGCTTATTTTGATGAATCTATGGCTAGTATGTAAGGGTATGAACCATAGAGAAGTTAGAATACAGTACATATTACACCAATATGAATTTAGAATGAGTTCATTACAGTACCTAAGTGGTGATTTATTTTCTTATAATAACGGAGCTTATGAGTTTTGTGTTGAGTTTTGTGTGGTTGAAGTTTTCAAGTTTTGGGTAAGGATTCGATGGACTATGGAATAAGGAGTGGTAAGAGCCTAAGCTTGGGGATGCCCGAGGCACCCCAAGGTAATATTCAAGGACAACCAAGATCTTAAGCTTGGTGATGCCCCGGAAGGAATCCCCTCTTCCGTCTTCGTTCATCGGTAACTTTACTTGGAGCTATATTTTTATTCACCACATGATATGTGTTTTGCTTGGAGCATCATTTTCTTTTGTTAGTATTTGCTTGATTTATGTAGAATAATGTTTTGCATCTACATTTTCAATAAAAATGTCAAGGATAGCCTTTACCATGCTTATTTTTCTAGTATACATGTTGTTGTTTCAAAACAGAAAAGTTTACCGCTGTTGCAAAATTTCCCTAGAAAAGTCAGAGAATGATATATTGTTGAATATTTTTACATAATGAGATCTGATAAATCTTTTACAGCATAGTATTTTCCTTATAATTTTTGGAGTTAGGTAAGTATTATGAATCTTGCATTCTTTACAGACTATACTGTTTTGGCAGATTGCTGTTATGTTTGCATTGTTTGCATATGCTTGCTTGTTTAATGATTCCATTTGAGGATAGGAGTATTAAATATGCAGAGACATTTAGTATGAAATGTTGAATAATAATGTTAGTAATTTTTTATAGTATAAAATGATAAGGTTTTGCATTATTTTATACTAACCTATCTCACGAGTTCTTGTTGAGTATTGTTGTGAATGAAGCTTTTGATAAAAAGAGAAACCATGATATGAAAGGAATTAAGGAGACACAAAAGCTCAAGCTTGGGGATGCCCAAGGCACCCCAAGATAATATTTCAAGAAGTCTCAAGCATCTAAAGCTTGGGGATGCCCCGGTAGGCATCCCACCTTTCTTCTTCAACAACTATCGGTTAGTATCGGTTGAGCCTAAGTTTTTGCTTCTTCACATGAGTTGTGCTATCCTTGCAATGTCATTTTGTTTTGTTTTTCTTGCTTCTTGAATACAATACCAATATCTGAAATTCTTAATTGAGAGAGAGTCTTCACATAGTTGCATAATTATTTAGCTACTCATTGATCTTCACTTATACCTTTTTGGAGTAGTTTTTCATTTACTCTTGTGCTTCACTTATATCCTATGAGTAAATGGTTGAATGAGTTGAATGTCATAAATATAAAATTATATATGTTTCATATGCTTACCCTGTTGGGAGTAATGACTTCACATCTAAGAAGTAGAGATAGTAATTTATTGGAGGTTAGCAAGCATTATATTGGTCATTTGAACAATTCATGAAAGAATATTGGAAGGAAGAGAGATTTCAAATATAAATATATTATCATAGACATCTTTTATAATTGTGAGCACTCATTAAGTATGACATGCTAAAGAGTTTATGTTGGACAAGGAAGACAACGTAATGGGTTATGTTTTCTCACATCTCAGTTAAAGTATATTGTCATGGATCATTCAAACATGTTGAGCTTGCCTTTCTCACCTTGCTAGCCTAAATATATGTATTAAGCGGGAATACTGCTTGTGCATCCAATATCCTTAAACCCAGTTTTTGCCATGAGTGTCCACCATACCTACCTATATGCGGTATTTACCTGCCGTTCCAAGTAAATTTCCATGTGCCAAGCTCTAAACCTTCAAATTATAATCTGTTTTGTATGCGCAAATTTCTCGTGTAGCAACTAGGTGTTGTTAGTGTCTTCCATGCTAGGTGGGTTATTCTCAAGAGGAGTGGACTCCGCTCCTCATTCACGAGAAAGTGGCGGTAACCGGGATGCCCAGTCCCATGATCAAAAAGATCAAAATCAAATCAAAATAATTGCAACCAAAACTCCCCCAGGTTTGATGTTAGTTGGAGGCACCCGTTGTTTTGGGCAAGCCATGGATTGATGATTGTTGGTGGAGGGGGAGTAAAAACTTTTACCATTCTGTTTGGGAACCACCTATAATGTATGTAGTATGGAAGATATTGGGAACTCTTGGTTGTTATATTGACAATGAGATCATACCTCTCAAAATTATTTATCACTATTTCAAAATCGAGCTCTGGCACCTCTGCAAATCCCTGCTTCCCTCTGCGAAGGGCCTATCTTTTACTTTATGTCATTTACTTTATGCAAGAGTCAAGGTGATCTTCACCTTTCCCTTTTTAGTTTTATCCTTTGGCTAGCACTTTGTGTTGGGGTGATCCTGATATATATATCCAATTGGATGTACGTTAGCATGAACTATTATTGTTGACATCACCCAAAGGTGAATACATTTGGAGGAAACATTATAAGCCCCAATCTTTCTCTGTGTCTGATTAAAACTTCATAACCACAAGTATTGCGTGAGTGTTAGCAATTGTAGAAGACTATATGATAGTTGAGTATGTGAAGTTTGCTAAATCAAAGCTCTGACATAGACTCTTCCTGAAAATAAGATGAATTGCAATTGTTTGATGACTAAGAATGAAGTTTGCTAGTTTTCAAGAAAGTTTATGGTCTATGCTTTAACATGTGAATAACTAGTTACTTGATTATGAATAGTTTTATGAGATGAACTACTGTTATGACATATAATGATGCTAGTAAAGGTGATTGAAATTATCATTGATCAAACTTGTGCACCTCTAGCAATAACACTTCATAAATTCTTTCTTTATCATTTACCTACTCGAGGACGAGCAGAAATTAAGCTTGGGGATGCTGATACGTCTCCAACGTATCTATAATTTATGAAGCATTCATGCTATTTTATTATCTGTTTTGAATGAATATGGGCTTTATTATACACTTTTATATTACTTTTGGGACTAAACTATTAACCGGAGGCCCAACCCATATTGTTGTTTTATTGCCTGTTTCAGTATTTCGAATAAAAGGAATATCAAATGGAGTCCAAACGGAATGAAACCTTCGGCAGCATTATTTTTGGGAATAATATCATCCTGGAGAC
>NC_041385.1:12022837-12069550 GCF_002162155.2 Triticum dicoccoides
TGAGCACCTCCCGACTGACTTCTTTCGCCTATATAAGCCTACGTACGCTAAAAACATCGAATATCAAGATAGATCGGGAGTTCCGCCGCCGCAAGCCTCTGTAGCCACCAAAACCTCCCGGGAGCCCTTCCCGGCACCCTGCCAGAGGGAGGATCCTTCACCGGTGGCCATCTTCATCATCCCGGCGTTCTCCATGACCAGGAGGGAGTAGTTCACCCTCGGGGCTGAGGGTATGTACCAGTAGCTATGTATTTGATCTCTCTCTCGTGTTCTCTCTCGTGTTCCTTCTATGGCACGATCTTGATGTATCCCGAGCTTTGCTATTGTAGTTGGATCTTATGATGTTTCTCCCCCTCTACTCTCTTGTGATGAATTGAGTTTTCCCTTTGAAGTTATCTTATCGGATTGAGTCTTTTATGAGAACACTTGATGTATGTCTTGTCGTGCTTATATGTGGTGACAATGGGATATCATGTGCCACTTGATGTATGCTTTGGTGACCAACTTGCGGGTTCCACCCATGAACCAATGCATAGGGGTTGGCACACGTTCTTGACTCTCTAGTAGAAACTTTGGGGCACTTTTTGAAGTACTTTGTGTTGGTTGAATAGATGAATCTGAGATTGTTTGATTCATATCGTATAATCATGCCCACGGATACTTGAGGTGACAATGGAGTATCTAGGTGACATTAGGGTTTTGGTTGATTTGTGTCTTAAGGTGTTATTCCAGTACGAACTCTTGAATAGATTGATCCGAAAGAATAACTTTGAGGTGGTTTTGTACCCTACCATAATCTCTTCGTTTGTTCTCTGCTATTAGTGTCTTTGGAGTGACTCTTTGTTGCATGTCGAGGGATTGTTATATGATCTATCTATGTTATTATTGTTGAGAGAACTTGCACTAGTGAAAGTATGAACCCTAGGCCTTGTTTCCTACCATTGCAATACCGTTTACGCTCACTTTTATCATTAGTTACCTTGGTGTTTTTATAATTTCAGATTACAAATACCTTTATCTACCATCCATATTGCACTTGTATCACCATCTCTTCGCCGAACTAGTGCACCTATACAATTTACCATTGTATTGGGTGTGTTGGGGACACAAGAGACTCTTTGTTATTTGGTTGCAGGGTTGTTTGAGAGAGACCATCTTCATCCTACGTCTCCTACGGATTGATAAACCTTAGGTCATCCACTTGAGGGAAATTTGCTACTGTCCTACAAACATGTGCACTTGCAGGCCTAACAACGTCTACAAGAAGAAGGTTGTGTAGTAGACACCAATGGACACTGATTTGTCACCATCCCATCTGAAGCATATCACCTACGCTGACAAAGGCAAAAGCAAGTTATTGGGTCGAGGACCACAGCCTGTCGCATGTCTACTTGCAAAAGCTTCAGAATGCTGGCTATGGCATCGACGACTTGGTCATGCTGGGATGAGGAACTTGCATACACTCGCAAAGAAGAAGCATGTCATTGGCATCGAGGGTGTCAAATTCCTCAAAGATCATCTTTGTGGGGCTTGTGAGGCTGGAAAGATCACCAGAGCCAAGCATCCCTCGAAGACCATCATGACCACTTCTCATCCCTTTGAATTACTTCATTTGGATCTGTTTGGCCCTACTCATTATGCCACGTTCTCTAGTTCTGCATCATTATATTGCTTTGTCATAGTTGATGACTATTCTCGTTACACATGCGTGCATATCATCACTTACAAAAATGAAGTGTTGGAAGTCTTCAGACGATTTTCTTCAAGGGCTTCCACTAACTCCGGTTTGAAGATCAAGCATATCAGGAGTGATAATGGAACTGAGTTCAAGAACACTGGACTCGGTGAATATCTTGATATACTTGGTATTACTCATAAGTTATCTGCTCCTTATACTCCTCGGCAGAATGGCGTCGTGGAGCACAAGAACCGAACCCTTGTTGAGATGGCTCACACTATGCTTGATGAATACAAGACGCCTCATCGCCTTTGGCCTGAAGCAATCAATATTGCGTGCCACATCATCAATAGGGTATATCTTCACAAATTCTTCAAAAAGACCTCATACGAACTCCTCACTGACAAGAAACCCAATGTAAGTTATTTCAAAGTCTTCGGTGCTAAATGCTGGATTAGAGATCCTCACCATCACTCTAAGTTTGCACCAAAAGCATACGAGGGTTTTATGCTTGGTTACAGGATGGACTCGCACACCTATAGAGTCTTCAACCTAAATCATCACAAGGTTGTTGAAACTGTAGACGTGCGGTTCGATGAAACTAATGGCTTGCAAAGAGAGCACCTACTGCCTGTGCTAGATGAAATGTCACATGAGGAATCTATCAAGTTCAAAGCCACTGAGGATATCATCCCTACCGAAGAATCTGCTGAAGAAGTCATTCCGGACCGTGAAGAAAATCATACTGGTGCTACTGAAGAAACTGGTCCTGAAGAAATTGCTCGGCCAAAGCAAAATCTTCAACCCACACATCCTCGTGTTGCAAACAAAGTGCAGATCGAGAAGATCATCGATGACATCAATGCACTAGGTCCTCTCACTCGCTCAAAAGCTTCACATTTATCTAAATTTTGTGGGCACTTTGCTTTTGTCTCTATCACAGAGCCCACCAAAGTTGATGAAGCATTCATGGAATCCGAGTGGATTCAAGCCATGCAAGATGAATTGCATCAATTCAAGCTCAACAATGTGTGGGACCTAGTCAAGCGACCAGACCCACACAAGCACAATATCATCGGTACCAAATGGATATATCACAACAAACAAGATGAAGATGGCCTCGTGGTGAGGAATAAGGCTCATCTTGTAGCTCAAGGCTACACACAGATCACGTCTACAAACTCAACAAGGCCCTCTATGGCCTCAAGCAAGCACCTCGTGCGTGGTATGACACACTAAAGGAATTCCTCATGAAGAAAGGCTTCAAACCCGGTTCACTTGACCCAACTCTTTTCACCAAAGCATATGATGATGAATTATTCGTGTGCCAAATATATGTTGATGACATTATTTTTGGCTGTACTAACCAACGTTACAGTGATGTATTTGCCTACATGACGAGTGAAGAATATCAAATGTCTATGATGGGAGAATTGAAATTCTTTTTAGGTCTTCAGATCCGTCAACAATACAATGGCATATTCATATCTCGGGAGAAATACCTCAAGGATGTGTTGAGAAAATTCGGCATGCAAGACTGCAAAGGCGTCAAAATCCCTATGCCCACAAATGGCCATCTATGCACTGATGAAAATGGTAAAGACTTCGATCAAAAGGTATACCGCTCCATGATTGGATCTTTATTATATCTATGTGCATCTAGGCTGGATATAATGCTTAGTGTTTACATGTGTGCCCGATTTCAAGCTACACCGAAGGAATCGCACCATAAGGCTGTGGAGCATATTCTTTGATATCTAGCTCACACACCAACACTTGGATTATGGTATCCCAAGGGCTCTTCATTTGATCTCATTGGATATTCAGACTCTGACTATGCTGGTGATCATGTGGACCGCAAGTCAACATCAGGTACATGTCATTTCCTTGGATGATCTTTGGTATGTTGGTCCTCGAAGAAACAGAACTGCGTATCACTCTCTACTTCTGAAGTTGAATACATTGCTGTTGGATCCTGCTATGATCAATTGCTATGGATGAAGCAAACTCTCAATGACTATGGCATCAATGTGAAGAATGTGCCGCTCTACTGCGACAATGAGAGTGCTATCAAGATTGCTCACAACCCAGTTCAGCACTCAAAAACAAAGCACATCCAGATTCTTCATCATTTTCTTCGTGACCATGTGTTGAAGGGCGACATCTCCATCGACCACGCAAGTACTGAAGACCAGCTGGCCGATATCTTCACAAAGCCCTTGGATGAGAAGAGATTTAGCAAGTTGCGGTGTGAGCTAAATATCCTAGAATCTTCGAATGTTCTTTGAAAAGGACACACATCCTAACACTTATGCTGACTTCATGACTTAGATGTGCAACACACGAAGTAACGTTTTTCTTCAATCAATGAAGACTAGCCCTCTAAGTGTGAAGAAATCAATGAAGAAATTGATTCTCAGAACCCTATGACAATTGTACGCGGTGTCTGAAATCAACTTTCTTATACGGTGGTTTACGCCACCAACCAAAGTTGAAAAACTTCATTTTGAGTTTTTCTTCATTTTTGAAATTCCCCAATTTTTTCAAATTCTTCAAATTTGCATTGTCTTCACTCTTTCCGTTGTTGTTCTTCACTGACTATATATATATATATATACTTGAGTTTTTATGTCCTCTACAATATTCACTTATTGCTATTTCTTCAAGTTGACTTTTCTGCTAAGTGAATGTGATCGGATCCTTTCCCCCTCTATGATAAACTCAACCCGGTCTATTCACAAATTCTTCATGCGCGTTCTATTTGAAACTCGTTCAAAATCTTCATTGTTTCCTTGTCGGCTGAAGAAATTGCAAACGAAACTTTACAATATTCGTATCTGAATTTTTGGTTGTTGTCGCTCAAACCGTTACACATTCCAAGATAAATCTTATCTATTCACCCACGATCTCCACCTCATAGTACGTGGGTGACACATGTCGCGCGAATGAGAAGGGTCAGGGGCACGTTCATCCTAATTATTCGGGTGAACAGTTTTTCACAGTGGCTATAAATACCCCATCCCCTCCTCACTTTGTTTTTACTCCACTCGACCTCACTCCCTCGCTCAAGCTCTTAAAACCTAGCGCCGCCGCTACTTCCATCATCGCCGGTGAGGAAGAGCTTCATTGCCTCGACCTCGTCGCCGTCGTACTAGCGCCAGACGCAGATTTCTTCACTCCGCCGCTGCTGTAGTTGTCTTCCGCCGCCAAGTTAGGGCGTGGAAGATCTCAGCTGATGAACTTCTAAATCTACACCTCCTGTTTGTCGTGTTCTTCGTCAAGGGTAATTAAAAGTTACTTTTACTGCCCTTATTGCTACTGATGATTTTCATCAAATCTTCAAAAGGTGTTTATTCTTCAACTTCAACACTCTAAACACCTCGCACAACTTCTGCTCTTGATCTGTTTCTCTAAGTGACGTTTTTCTTCAAGATTCCTCAATTGTGTGAATTTCACAATCCGCACAACTCTGGAACCTAAGTCAAAGAATGCTTAGTGAAATTCTTCAAGACTCAACTAGTCAATTTCCTCAAACTTGTTCCAATTTACAAAAACTTCTGAGAATGCATATGACCTCTCCAAATTCTTCGCACCTATACTCTGTTCACAGGTACACATGTCTGCTGCTGAATCACTAGGTTCTCATCAACTTAACTCATTTGCAGCGTTCCTCGAAGAAAAGCTGCATACTTCCTTAGAGAATTCTATTGTTCAAATTCCTCAGCTAGAGAAAATGGCAGATGGTAAAAGGCCTCAAAAAGGAGGAAAGAAGCTTGAAGTCAACACTGCCTTTGAGATCCCTGATGACATTTATGCAGGGTACTGCACGCCTGATGAGGCAACTCATGGAAAAGAAACCAAGAACGAGCGCAAAGTGCGCATACAGAGGATTGAACGAAGGTGGGCATGGGAGTGGAGAGAGTACATATATGTTACTCCGAAATATATGAAGAAATTCTCTCTCAACCCTCCATGCTCAAGACCTCCACTGGCACCTGGCCAAAGAGATGATCCAACAAGCCTTAAACATGGTGAGGATTATGCTAATGAATGGGCCAGGAAGCAGGCCAGCGAAGCAGTGAAGAAATTCAATGAAGATTCTGCTGATGTTGCTGCTGAGGCCACCACGAGCAAGAAGGCTATGCCCAAGAAGCCTGCTCGAAAACCAATTTCCTCAGCAATGCCCTCATGGCCAAGTTCCTCAGCAATGCCCTCACGGCAAAGCTCCTCTGTGCCATCAAGGCAAATTCCTCAGGCTGCCCCAGTTCCTCACTCAGCAAAATCCTCAGCTCCTCCGACAAAGTCCTCAGCACCTGTGCATCTCGCCACGTACCAAAGGACAACTAGCTTCTCTATTGTCTCAGGAGCTTTTGCAAGTTTTTCAGTTCCTCATCCGTCTTCAAAGAGCCCAACTTTTCTGAAGACCAAGGCCACTGCAGGACGAGGAACTAGACCAAGTCCTCACAAGAAACAAATTGTTTTTCAAGTGCCTTCTGATGATGACGAGGCTGATGATGAAGAATTGGCTGAAATCATCAGAAACAAACAGCAAAGGGCCGCTAGAGCCAAAGAAAGTGGTGTGCCCCTTCTATTGGATCCAAAGAAGATCCTTGATTTCATTGACCTCTAGTATAAAGATCCAAATACTCCTATGCCAGAGTTGGGCCTCACTCCTGGACAAATTCACATGTTGACGGTGTTCATAACTGAAGAAAAGTGGAAATATGATCAAGCCAGAGTTGCTAAGAAAACGTAGTATAAAAAACAGCGCTATCTGAAGGACAATGTTCTCAAACTTTCACCTGAACAACTCCTCACTCTGCAAGCTGAGATCAAAAAGCTTAGTGATGAATTTGAAGCTTACAAAGCAGAGTGGCTGGGAGCCAAAGTCAGGTTTGTTAAACTGACAAAGAAATTCACCTCCAATGTTGCTGATTCATCGCACATTGAGATTCCTCCGGCTGAAGCATCTGCCTAGACAACTGAAGGAAATGCCAGCACCGCTGATGAAAATCAGGCTGCTGATGAAACTGCAAGTACTAGGACTGCTGATGAAATTCCAGTCGCTGATGAAACTGCCAGGGCAACCACTAGTGTTGCTGAGGGAGTCCCGGACTAGGGGGTGTCCGGATAGCCGAACTATCATGATCGGCCGGACTCCAAGACTATGAAGATACAAGATTGAAGACTTCGTCCCGTGTCCGAATGGGACTTTCCTTGGCGTGGAAGGCAAGCTTGGCGATACGGATATGTAGATCTCCTACCTTTGTAACCAACTCTGTGTAACCCTAGCCCTCTCCGGTGTCTATATAAACCGGATGGCCTTAGTCCATAGGACGAACAACAATCATACCATAGGCTAGCTTCTAGGGTTTAGCCTCCTTGATCTCGTGGTAGATCTACTCTTGTAACCCACATCATCAATATTAATCAAGCAGGACGTAGGGTTTTACCTCCATCAAGAGGGCCCGAACCTGGGTAAAAACATCGTGTCCCTCGTCTCCTGTTACCATCCGCCTAGACGCACAGTTCGGGACCCCCTACCCGAGATCCGCCGGTTTTGACACCGACATTGGTGCTTTCATTGAGAGTTCCTCTGTGCCGTCGCGATCAGGAAGGATGCCTTCTCCCGTCTTTAAAGACGGCACCGTCGTCAAGAGAGCTTTGGCCGCCGGCCAAACTGTCCGGCTAGGTGGTTTTCTTATGACCGCCTGTTCGGCCACCGCCCCGACGATGACCTCTCAGGTCATCAAAAGTGATCTTCACGTCAGCCCGGAATTCGCCGAGCAGTTAAATCCGATTGAGCTCTCCTCTGTAAACGAGCTCTTGGATCGCATCGCCGCCCTGGGAGTCGCTACAGACTATGATCAGATTGGGCTTAAACCCGATATGAGAGAGATTAACTCTCCTCAGGCCACCCACCACGTTGTCGTGGTAGAGGAACAATGCGGCAACCCTTCTTCTACGTTGAAAACCAACTATGTCCGGATTCCCGATCCCTCCAAACCGGATTCCTGCCAAGGGACGGACGCTAATCAAATACTGAACTTAGAGTCAGGCATCGGACTAGATTCGTTGGAAAGCATCCAGCAAGTCAAGCTTCCAAATCCGGAAACTTCCTGGCCTTTGAGCCTCAGATCGGGCGGGGTTCTGAACTTGATTCCACCCGCCCACCCAAACATAAGCGATCTATCTAGAATACGGCAAGAGCCCGATGAAACAATACATCATTACTGGGCCAGATTCCTCCTGGTTATGAACAGGATAAAGGACTGCTGCGAAAAAAGCGCGATTTCAATTTTCTGCAACAATTGCACGGACAAGGGAATCATGAACGCCATAAGTCGTCGTGAAGTTACACGCTTCATCGACCTAGCGACTATCGTACAAAAATACTGTGCGGTAGAGAGTTCCAGGAACACCGAAACTAGGTTTTGGGACAGTCCGGCTGTCGGTGTCAAAACCGGCGGATCTCGGGTAGGGGGTCCCGAACTGTGCGTCTAGGCAGATGGTAACAGGAGACGAGGGACACGATGTTTTTACCCAGGTTCGGGCCCTCTTGATGGAGGTAAAACCCTACGTCCTACTTGATTAATATTGATGATGTGGGTTACAAGAGTAGATCTACCACGAGATCAAGGAGGCTAAACCCTAGAAGCTAGCCTATGGTATGATTGTTGTTCGTCCTACGGACTAAATCCATCCGGTTTATATAGACATCGGAGAGGGCTAGGGTTACACAGAGTCGGTTACAATGGTAGGAGATCTACATATCCGTATCGCCAAGCTTGCCTTCCACGCCAAGGAGAGTCCCATCCGGACACGGGACGAACTCTTCAATCTTGTATCTTCATTGTCTTGGAGTCCGGCCGATGATGGTAGTTCGGCTATCCGGACACCCCCTAGTCCGGGACTCCCTCAGTAGCCCCTGAACTAGGCTTCAATGACGACGAGTCCGGCGTGCATATTGTCTTCGGCATTGCAAGGCGGGTTCCTCCTCCGAATAATTTATAGAAGATCGTGACCACCAGGATAGTGTCCGGCTCTGCAAAAATAATTTCCACATACCACCATAGAGAGAATAATATTCACACAAGTTCAATCTGCTAACGTATTCCGTGGCGTGACGTCACACCACAACCAAGCCTTTATTTGAAACGTTTTTATTGTACCACTTTAGCGCGTTTAGCGAAGCAGTTTCCTTGGCACGTCCTGTCGAAGCAGAGATCGTGTTCCCCTTATTCCGGGATTCCCATCAATACGGACGTGGGTAACCCAACCGCGCCATTGATTGTGACGCTTGGGAGATAAGCGAGTTTTACCAGGCCGATGGGGACGCGTGTTTCTGTCCGCCCATATAAGGGGATAAAGATCCAAACTTTTTACCTGCGCCTTCTTCCTCCTTGGCTTATCCATCTCTGCGAACTCGAGCTCTAGCGCCCAAGCCCGCACATCTCACCTCAACCTTCTCCAAATATGTCCGGAGCGGGAGGCAAATGGATGGCCTCCTCCGTCACGGAGGGGCATATCCAGAAGCTGCGCAGCGCCGGATACTTGTCCAGCGACATCGCGCATCGGCTCCCCGACGAGGGAGAGCTCATCCCCACCCCTAGGCCCCATGAGAGGGTAGTATTCCTTCCCCATTTCCTCCGCGGACTGGGCTTCCCACTTCATCCCTTTGTCCGGGGGCTCATGTTCTACTACGGCCTAGATTTCCATGATCTGGCCCCGAATTTTATCCTCAACATCTCAGCGTTTATCGTCGTGTGCGAGGCCTTCCTCTGCATCCAGCCCCACTTCGGCTTGTGGCTCAAGACCTTCAGTGTCAAGCCGAAGGTTGAAGGGCAGCCAAGCGGAGTGCAGAGGCGCCATGGTGGGCAGGATGTCCCACGTTACGTGGCTGGAGGGCACCTTTGTGGAAACCATCAAGGGGTGGCAATCGGGGTGGTTCTACATCACCGAGCCGCGTGATCCCGAATGGGCAGTGGCCCCCAAATTCAGATCCGGCATCCCCACACGGCTCACCTCCTGGAAAGAGAGCGGCCGGATTTGGGGCGATTCGGAGGAGCTGACCGGACTCCAAGCCTGCGTCCAAAAGCTGGTGGACAAGAAGCTCAAGCTTGTCAACATAGTCCAGGTCATGCTCATCCGCCAGGTTCTCCCGTGCCAACGACGGGGCTTCAATATGTGGGAGTTCGATCCGGTGCAACACCAGACTTTGAATGGGCTCTTTGACACTACGTACGAAGAGGTCTAGAAGGTGCTGTTCAAGGGCGCTGAGGCTCCCGCATCCGCTACCGAAGATCACGGATTCAGCTCACAGCGTCCAGCTGACGAGGTAAGTGATATTGTCCTTTACGGAACGCTTGTTATTCATAGTTTGACTCTATGCGGGATCTAAACTCCCTTTCCTTTGATAGGACTGGCTGAAGAAGGCCGCACAGGCTATCTGTCCTGCCCCATTGCCAGAGGACCCAGCTGACGCCCGCCTAACGGGGCTGCTGGCTCCGGCACCCCACGTGGTGCCGGAGAAGAAGGCCAAGAAGAAGGCCACGGGGACTCAAAAGAGTTCCTGTTTTCAGGTGCTATCGGACGATGAATCCGAGGCCGACTCCTCCCACCAAGGCAAGGAGGAGAAGAAGAAAGCCTCTCCCCCAGCGGGGGGAGGGGAGAAAAGGAAGGCCTCCCCAACAAGGAAGGCTGAAGGGTCCAAGAGGGGAAAAACTCTTCCCTCGGACTGTTCTGCCAACGCTAGTGACGACGACGAGGACTGGGCTCCAAGGGCCAAGCCTCTGGCGAGATCGTAAGTATCCGGACTCCCGAATAACTTCAAGGTTTTCGTTTTCCGCCACATTATGTCTTTCTAATGCCGCATAAAACCCTGCAGTCCGCCTAAGGATGATCTCCCCACTTCGTCGAGCGGGTCCTTAGGGGCGTCGGATATGGATTCTCTTCCGACTGCCGCCACCCCCCGTGATGCGGATGATGCCGAGGTGGGATCCCAGGAAGGGACCCACCAGGAGGAGAGGGCCCCGGAGGTGTCGCGGGACAACCTCCCGGACTTTGCACCGGACTCAGCCCCGGAACCCATAGTGGCTCCGGAGTCCGGCGGGCGACCCCTTCGGAAGAAGGGCAAGACCGCGACGCCGGCTGCCTCCGTCCAACCGGAGGTGCCGGATAATTTGCTAGAGGCGCTCAACGGCGCCTCCATCGAAGAGGAACACCTCGTTGTT
This sequence comes from Triticum dicoccoides, assembly GCF_002162155.2. Lineage (NCBI taxonomy): Eukaryota > Viridiplantae > Streptophyta > Magnoliopsida > Poales > Poaceae > Triticum > Triticum dicoccoides. Next base: position 12,033,749 of record NC_041385.1, read on the forward strand.
ATGAGTGCGGTGATTCAGAAGGTTCAGCTCGCCAAGAGCAGGCTGACCGAAGCCTGCAGCAGCCTTCTAACAGGCTTTGAGGTAAGAATTTCAATATATGTAAAATGGTACCGCATAGACAGTAGCCCCTGATGCTCGGTTCGGTGTTCGGAAAGAAAAGCCGGACTGAGGATCTTTAGAAAGATAATCGCAGGAGTCATGAAAATATGTCAATATGGGATTGCAGGCTGTGCTGCTGATGTCTGCCGCACTGACTGCGGAGGTCAAAACTTTGAAGGAAAACCTCGAGCGGTCCGAGAACGAGCTCGGCCATGCCAAGAAGCAGCTCGAGGAAAAAGAAGGTGAGTAATACCTTATGAAAATTGTACCTTACAGAAAAGGATTTTGGTTGCAAGAAAAATGACAAGGATAACTGGGGTATTGCAGGGGGCCACTAACGAGGTGGCGACCCTGAAGGAGGCGGTGGCCACGGCCGAACGCAATGCGGCTGCGGAGCGCACCGAGCGAGAGAAACAGGAGGCGCGGGTGGCGGAGGTACAGCAAGAGCTCCAGGATCTCGTGAGGAAACATGAGAGCCTGGAGCGTGACTCGAAGACTCGAGAGTCTGAGCTTGCAACGGCTCTTGAGAGTGCCAAAGCCGCTAAGGCCGAAGCCTACAAGGCCCTCCAAGGGATCGAGGAGGTAAAGAAAATAGCAGCGGGTAAGGCATTTTTCATGCAAAGTAAGCATGTGAGTGTTAATTACCTGTCGCTTACCCGAACTCGGAGCTCTCCAGGAGCGTTCGCAGATCTTCCTCGCAGCATGTCCGATGCTGCCGCATTCTACCGGGCCGAGGAGGGGAGCTCGACGGAGAAGGTCTTCTGGTCTCAGTATGCTGAGGCCGAACATCCGGTGCCCCTTAGCGACCATCTGAAGCAGCTGGTCGAGCTCCACAAGGCGGCCGAACAGGCCATGAAGGGCCTCATAGTTCGGCTGTGGCCTAAGGAGGCCATGCCTGGGAGCTACTTCGGCCTGGTGCGGCAGCTGGTGGATGCATGCCCGTGGGTTGAAGTCATCAAGCACTCCGCCTGTATTGAAGGTGCCCGTCGGGCCCTTGCCCATGCAAAGGTGCACTGGGGCAAGATGGATACCCAGAAGCTTGTGACGGACACACCACCAGAGGGCAAGGAGTATCGTACACCCGAGATGTATTATAAGAGTGTGTTGAAGGGCGTCCGCACTATTGCGGGTGAGTGCTCCAAAGATGTAATATTTGAGTAGACTCGCATTTTGTTATCCTGTGCGCTGAAAACTTGGTTCATATGCGCTAAGCAACGCTTGTTAATTTAAAATATTACCTTCTGTGCGGCTGTTTATCAAATCTGAGAGATGGCAAGTCGTCGGCTTCAGCCCCCATGCCACGAGTGCTGGGGTGTTCGGGATAAACTCGAGCGCTCTTGTTCCCATTTTTGGGTCCATCGAGGGAGGCGCTCAACACAACGAACAAGGCAACCGGACTTATAATGCTTGAACACTCTCACTTAGCCATAGAATTCTATAATTTTAAATTTCCGCGAAGCCCCTAGTTTTCGGAAGGCCGAATTTGGGGCGCTATCCACGCCTTGGCCGGACAGAATCCGGTTCCTTGCTCGAAGCGGCATAAGTCTTTAGGGACTCGCAAAGAACCTCTCGAACAGCGACCAGCTCTCGCCTCATCATGACGGTCAGTTTTAGCTTTCTCCACTGAGGCGTTAACCCAGATCAACTGGGGCGCAATCGCAGTGGTTCTCCCAGTGCTACCTTAGCCGATAAAACGGAACGTAAGGTACCAAAACATGGGAGCCGGGCAAACCCAACTATTGACCCAAGAACATGATTCGGAGCCGATGCATATAATGCTATAAGTTCGGGGTGCCGCACTTGTGAAAGTGTTCGGACTTATCACACCATAACGCGGGAAACATAAGCCCCTGGTGTATTTAGCCATACCAAAACGTACGGATGCAACATGTCATAGATGAACATATGTGTAAGAAAGAAATGCAATTAGAAGCAAAAATGTGCTGCATTGCTTTATTCAATAAAAACTGATGTAAGTGCAGGACGATACAAGTGGTGCGGTAAGCAAGGGATGGGACTGTTTAACATGTCCCCTTCCAGGGGTAGGCTACGGAATAATGCATAAAACAAATTTAATACTCATGATGGAGACCACCTGGATTTTCGTTGTAGCCTTTCTCCTTCCCTGGCTGTTGCATCGTGGGTTCGGCATGTCTGCTGCCGGACGGAGCCTTTGACGAACGGAGTCCTGTAGGTAAAAAATAAAAGGAAAAGAAAAAGAAACGACACACTTAAGAGCCCCTGGTGCGGTTGAGCCGCAGTCTGGGCCTATCGTGGTCGAGCCCCTTGCCCCATGCCCATGGTATCTTCAGAGCGTAATGGAGTACGCGAAGGGTCTGTCTTAATGTTTTACAGGGGCTGGGGTTGGGGCCGCACTGCTACGCGTGCTCGGAACATGCCAGGTGGTCGTGTTGTAGGTTACTCCGGGCACGCTTAGCTGTGTCCGGCCGTTTGGCAGCCGGACTCGAGAATTGCCTTAAAAGGTTGCTTTGTACTTCTGCCGCGAGAGCCGCTGTATGTTCCTCCGTTCGAAGGGAGCGTTCAGTGTTTCCGTTGGCCGTGATGACTCCTCTAGGGCCTGGCATCTTGAGCTTGAGGTATGCGTAGTGCGGCACCGCGTTGAACTTTGCGAACGCGGTACGTCCGAGCAAGGCATGATAGCCGTTGTGGAACGGGACTATGTCAAAGATTAACTCCTCGCTTCAGAAGTTATCCGGGGATCCGAAGACCACTTCCAGTGTAACTGAGCCTGTACAATTGGCTTCTACACCTGGTATGACGCCTTTAAAGGTCGTCTTGGTAGGTTTAATCCTTGAGGGGTCTATGCCCATTTTGCGCACTGTGTCCTGATAAAGCAGGTTTAGGCTGCTGCCGCCGTCCATCAGGACTCTGGTGAGATGAAATCCATCGACGATTGGGTCTAGAACCAATGCGGCGAACCCACCATGGCGAATGCTGGTGGGGTGGTCCCATCGGTCAAAGGTGATCGGGCAAGAGGACCATGGATTGAACTTCGGGGCAACTGGCTCCATCGCGTATACATCCCTGAGTGCACGCTTCCGCTCCCTTTTGGGTATGTGCGTGGCATATATCATGTTCACCGTCCGCACCTGTGGGGGGAAACCCTTCTGTCCTCTATTGTTCGGCGGTCGGGTCTCTTCCTCGTCGTCGCTATGTAGCCCCTTGTCGCTGTTTTCGGCAATTAACTTGCCTGCCTGCTTGAACACCCAACAGTCCCTATTGGTGTGGTGAGCTGGCTTTTCAGGGGTGCCATGTATCTGGCACAAGCGGTCGAGAATTCGGTCCAAATTGGACGGACCCTGAGTTGTTCTTTTGAATGGGTTTTTCCGTTGACCGGGTTTAGAGCCTCTGAAACCGACATTGACTGTTGTATCCTCACTGTTATCGCCGTTAATGCGGCGTTTGTTTTTGTTGCGACGCGACCTACCACTACGATCCTTGATATTCGGATTGCCAGCATTTTTATTGAGGTTGTTTCTGCGTGCTAGCCAGCTGTCCTCACCCGCACAGAAGCGGGTCATGAGTGATGTAAGGGCTGCCATGGATTTCGACTTTTCCTGTCCCAGGTGCCGGGCAAGCCACTCGTCGCGGATGTTATGCTTGAAGGCCGCGAGGGCCTCGGCATCCGGACAGTCAACGATTTGGTTTTTCTTGGTTAAGAACCGTGTCCAGAATTGTCTGGCCGATTCGTCTGGCTGCTGAATTATGTGGCTTAGGTCATCTGCATCTTGTGGTCGCACGTACGTGCCTTGGAAGTTATCGAGGAATGCGGCTTCCAGGTCCTCCCAACTCCCGATTGACTCTGCTGGCAAGCTGTTAAGCCAGTGCCGGGCTGGTCCTTTAAGTTTGAGTGGGAGATATTTGATGGCGTGAAGATCGTCTCCGCGGGCCATGTGGATGTGGAGGAGATTGTCGGGGAAACTGATCCACAAGCACCTATGGGACCGGCGGACCGAGCCCCTTTCGGTTCGGCGGGGGGCGGAGATCGCACGAAGAGCAGATCGAGGCGAAGCACACGAGCAGTTTACCCAGCTTCGGAGCTCTTCGGAGAGATAATACTCCTACTGCTGCTAGTTTGATTGTATTGTGTTCTTGCTCGAGAGAGCTAAGTGTTTTTCTGGCTTCGAAATGAGCCGAACCTCCCCTACGTTGCGCATGGGCCTCCTTTTATATGCTCAAAGGGGTCACCGACAGGTGGCAACGCAGAGAAGGGTAAAAATGTAAAAAGTGTCGTGGTTGGTACAACTGCTATGTACAGTGCATCCTACCTAACCCTGACGGCAGGGGACAAAAGCATTAAATGCCCGTCTGTGTCGCCCAAACAGTGCAGAAAAGGACCGTTAGGGACGCCACCGTGCGCCACGATGGTGATCTTGTCAGTGTCGCATGCCACCGCACACCGCTGGCTGCACAGCCTCTCGCCACGCGCGCCCGGGAAGGCCCCAGGGCGACACGTTGGTGGATGTGCTGGAGCGTGGGTACAGGGTGGTTACTTGCCGCGGCAAGCACCTTGCCGCGGTCGCTGTCTTGTCGCGTCCGGAAGCTCGTCGCTCGCCAGGTCTTGCCGGGACGCGTGGCGTGTCACGGCAAGTTCCTTGAGATGCCTTGGTTGGCCTTCCCGGCAAGATCTTCTTGCCGGGGCCTTGTCTCCTTGCCTTGAATACTTTGCTCTTGAATGGCTCGAAAGGAGCCACGGAGGATCTTGGCGGTCGCCCGGCAAGCCTTGCCGCGGGGTGCTGCAACTGCCCGTGCACAAGTTCGGGATACTAGGGTACCCCTACTCTAGTTCACCGACAGGAGCCCCCGGACCGAAAATGGCCAGGATAAAGGGATTGTCTGGAGAGCTTGAGCTGGCTGGTGTGTCTGCTTGGAATGGAACTGGCACGCTTCACACTTGGTTACTTGTGCAGTTGCATCCTGGAGGGCTGTTGGCCAAAAGAAACCTTGCCGGAAAGCTTTGCCGGCAAGTGCTCTTGCGCCAATGTGGTGACCACATATGCCTCCATGTATCTCTGCCAACAGCTTTTGTCCGTCTTCCCGATGAATACACTTCAATTTCACACCGTTGAGTCTTCTTCTGTACAGTGTGTTGTCGACAAACTGGTACATACTCGACCGCCGGGCTACTCTTTCCGCTTCTTCTTGTTCTTCGGGAAGTTCTCCTGTCTGAAGGAAATGGACAATCTGCTGTGCCCATGCTGGAGCTTGCGGCTCGACAACAAGGACTAAAGGCACATCTGCTGCTGCGGGAACATCCGCTTCTACGCCTAGAACCTGCAGCTCAGCCAGAGCTTGATGTTCCCCGGCAAGCTTGCCGGAGCAAAACTTGTCGGGAGCGTCTGCTTCAACGGAACAAACCCTAGGGCTCGCCGGAGCAGACTGCTCCTCAGCATCCTTGGCGTGGATCTTGGGGACCTTCTTGGCGGCGGCTTCGGGGAGCTCTGCCGGAAAATAGTCACCAGAGATCAACTTCCTCTTCTTGCTCTGTCCAGTTGATGGTGTTACGGACGGTTGAGTCAGCTTGAGCACAAAGATCCCTGGTTCCACAGGTAACTTAAGTGCGGCGCACTTTGACAGGCCGTCAGCAATGTCGTTCTGAGCCCTTGGAACATGTTCCATTTGCAGGCCGTCAAAGTGCTCCTCTAGCTTTCTCACTTCATCGACGTAAGCTTCCATCAAAGGACTCTGATAATTCTTGTTCACTTGGCGGACGACAAGCTGTGAGTCACCCCTGACAATGAGCTTCTTGATCCCAAGGTCTGCTGCGATCCTGAGACCGGCAAGCAAACCTTCATACTCTGCAGTATTGTTCGTTGCTTGCTCCTTGGGAAAGTGCATCTGGACTACGTACTTGAGGTGCTCGCCGGTGGGTGCAACAAGTAGCACGCCGGCACTGGCGCCTTGCAGCGAGAAGGCACCATCAAAGTACATCAGCCACTCTTTGCTTGCTTCCTTGACGGGGATGCTCGTCTCTGGAATTTCTTCATCTGGTGTTGGTGTCCACTTTGCTATGAACTCTGCCAATGCTCTGCTTTGGATAGTTGAAGTGCTCTCGAACTTGAGGCCAAAGCTTGACAGTTCCAGTGCCCACTCGACAATCCTTCCTGTTGCTTCTGGATTCTGTAGTATCCTCTTCAACGGAAAGCGAGTGACAACTATGATCTCATGTGCTTGGAAGTAATGGCGCAACTTTCTCGAGGCCATGAGAAGGCCGAAAAGCAATTTCTGCACACCAGAGTATCTTGACCGAGCCCCCTGCAGAAGGGAACTGACAAAGTAAACTGGGCGCTGCACCATTCTCCTCTGTATCTCCTCACACGCCTGCGCAGATCCATCCTTGTCGGGACCAGAGCTTGTCGGTGAAGTTCCTTGCTTGTCGCTGGATGCACTTGCCGTGGTTGCCGGCTCGTCATCCGTCTCCCTCTTCGCCACTAACGCAGCACTAACCACTTGATTGGTTGCCGCTATACATAGCAGCAACTTCTCTTGTGGCTTAGGTGCGACAAGTGTCGGAGTGGAGGACAGGTATCTCTTCAAGTCCTGCAGCGCAGCCTCCGCTTCCGGAGTCCATTTCATTGGACCTGCCTTTTTCAGTATTTTGAAAAATGGCAGGGCGCGCTCAGCAGATCTAGAGATAAACCTGCTGAGAGAAGCTACGCAACCGGCAAGTCTTCGTACATCCTTGACGCGCTTTGGTGCTTCAATCTGCTCAATGGCCCTGATCTTGTCGGGGTTGGCTTCAATTCCCCGCTGAGACACGAAGAACCCGAGAAGCTTGCCGGAAGGGACTCCAAACACGCACTTCTCGGGGTTAAGCTTGAGGTTGATCTTGCGCAGATTTGTAAAGGTTTCGTCTAAATCTTGGATCAGAGTTGCCCCGTCCTTGCTCTTGACCACTATGTCATCCATGTAGGCCTCCACATTTCTGTGCATTTGTGGCTCAAAAGCGTGATGGACAACCCTTGCAAACGTTGAAGCAGCATTCTTCAAACCGAAAGGCATCCGTACAAAACAGTATGTGCCACATGGAGTGATGAATGCGGTCTTCTCCTCATCCTCCTCTGCCATGAAGATCTGATGATATCCTGAGTATGCGTCAAGAAATGAAAGCAAGTCACATCCGGCCGTGGAGTCAACAATCTGGTCAATGCGCGGCAAGGGAAATGAGTCTTTGGGACAAGATTTATTAACATCGGTAAAGTCGATACAAAGCCTCCATTTCCCATTTGCCTTGCGCACGACTACAGGATTGGCCAACCACGTAGGATGGAGCACTCCTCTGACAAGGCCTGCTGCTTCCAACTTCTTGATTTCTTCTGCGATGAATTCTTGGCGCTCCACTGCCTGTTTCCTGACTTTCTGCTTGACGGGCCGCGCATGAGGACAGACGGCAAGATGGTGCTCAATTACCTTCCTGGGAACACCGCGGATGTCAGACGGTTGCCATGCAAACACGTCGACATTCTCCCGCAGGAAGGCAACGAGCGCGCTTTCCTATTTGGGGTCGAGAGTGGCACTGATGGTGAAGGTACCACTAGTGCCGTCCTCCTTGGCGGACACCTTCTTGGTCTCTGGTGGAGCTGCCATTGTCTTCTTACACTTGCCGGTGGAGCTCGATGGTGCGTCCTCGACGGTAGCGTAGCACTCCGAAGAGGTGCGCTTGCTGGAGTGGGCATCAGAGCTCTTGCCGGACTTGGTCTTCTTCTTCCCCCCGGGAGCTTTAGCGGCAAGTGATCCGCGATCTGTCGCGGCTGCTGCTTCCCGGTAGATCTTGTCGGCGCAGATAAGAGCATCCTTCTTGTCGCCAGGGACAGAGATGACACTTATTGGGCCTGGCATCTTCAGTACATTATATGCATAGTGAGAGGCTGCCATGAATTTGGCGAGTGCTGGACGGCCAAGTATCCCATTATAGGGCAATGGGAAGTCAGCAACGTCAAAAGTGACCCTCTCAGTTCTGAAGTTCAACTCGCTGCCAAATGTTACCGGCAACGTGATCTTTCCCTTCGGCTTGCTCCTTCCCGGATTGATTCCTTGGAATGTGCCGGTCTCTTCGAGCTCGCTATCAGGGATCTGGAGTTTCTGGAGTACCGCGGAGGAGATAAGGTTCAAGCCGGCCCCGCCGTCAACTAGCATCTTTGTGACCTTGAGGTTGCGGATAGTTGGCGAAACCAACATCGGCAAGCACCCGACCGCAGTTATGCGATCAGGGTGGTCCTCAATATCAAAGATGATAGGCGTGCTAGACCATTTCAGAGGCTTGCATGACTCGATGGGTGGTTCTGCCGCATTGACTTCCTGCACCCACTGCTTGAGTTGGCGGTGTGAAGTATGCAGAGAAGCACCGCCGTCAACGCACAGGACCTCTGTGGCTTTCTGGAACTCCTGCTCGTCGGTCTCGTCATCATCCATATCTTCGTCATCTTCGTCATCTTCATCCCTGTCGCGGATGCGGGGAGATCTGTCTCCTTGCCGCTGCTTGGCCTTGCTGCGGCATCCTCCCCGGCCGGGGCGTTTCTTGCCAGCTCCGCCAGCACCTTCCTGGGCTTTCTCCTTGTCGCGCCGCTCGTATTCAGCCTTCTGCTGCTCGACAAGCTGCTCGACCTTCTTGCAACTCTGGAGGTCATGGCCCTTGGTGCGGTGGATCTTGCAGTACTGCCTGTTGGTGCCGTCCTGCTTGTCGGCGACCGCCACAGCCTGGTGGTTGGTGCCTACGGCAACCTGCTTGCCGGAGCTTCCAGCCTTGGCTTGCTTGCCGGACTGCTCAACGACTAGCACATCTTTGCCTTTCTTCTTCCTGTTGTTCCGCCGCCGGTTTTTCTTTGCCGGGGCAGCATCCTCACTGTCAGATCCTCCTGCGCCTGTATCCTCTCCGGGGAGTTTCCTCCCTTCCTCAGCACGCGCACACTTGTCGGCCAGGGCATATACCTCACTGACGTCTCTGATTTTGCACATCGCCATCTCCTCCCGCATCCTGCGGTTTCGCACGTTCTGATGGAACGCGCTGATCACCGCAGCAGGGTGGACATCTGGGATGTTATGCTGTACGCGGCTGAATCTCTGAATGTACTTGCGCAGGGGTTCTCCTTCCTTCTGGGCGAGCAGATGAAGATCGCTCTCTTGGCAATGAGGCTTGTGGCCGCCTGTGAAGGCGCCGACAAACTGATGGCACAGATCAGCCCAGGAGGATATGGAGTTGTCCGGCAAGTGCATGAGCCAGGATCTGACATTGGGCTTGAGCACCAGCGGGAAGTAGTTGGCAAGGATCTTGTCGTCCCGCCCCCCAGCAGCTTGCACCACGATGGTGTAGATGTTGAGGAACTCTGACGGATGCGACTTGCCGTCGTACTTCTCTGGTACATCTGGCTTGAAGTTCTTCGTGCTGGGCCACTGGACTTGCCGCAGCTCACGAATGAACGCAGGGCAACCTACCACGTACGGCAAGTCGCCTGGTTCCCCTGGTGCATGCATGTCAACAGAGGGCCCAGTGCGCTTGTCGGATTGACGTCGCGCTTCTCTTCGGCGCTCGATGCGAGTACGAGCGTCTTCTTGCTGTCATTCGTGAAGAACTTGCCGCTGATCGCGACGAGCTCGTGGATCTGACGACGCGGTGGAGTCGCTGTCGAGGTGGATCCGGCGAGTCGGTGATCTTGGCCTCCGGGGTGGAGAGTGCTTGGTGGTCGCACCCCCTCCGGTCTCGTCGCCACCGGCTCGTGCCTGGCAGTCTTGCCGTGGCCACGATGTACTTGGCTGCCGCGGAGTGTCACCGTTGGTGAAGCCAATGAGACTCTGAATGGTGGCCCTCCATTGGTCGATCTTGTCTTCCGCAGGAGGGTAATCCAGGAGCAGTTGGGCTCGCGCCAAAGCTTCTGCTGGAGTGGTGGGTGGCAGTGGCGAACGGTGCGAGGAGCGGGATATGCTCGGACTTCTAACTATGTTAGAAGGAGCAGTATCCCGTCCGGGCGACCGTGTCTCGCTCGTGCCAGCACGTTGGCGTGCATGCTGGTCTTGAGCACCACGAGATCCACCAGCTCGATCTTGTTCCAACGAACGTATGGTACTGCAAATACCATGACGTTGTCGGTCTTGCGCCTCCTGAGATGGGCGCGGGATATGTACGGACGCCGAGGTCTGCGCAGCCTTGTCCTTGGACCTGGCAGCGTCATGAGCTTCCTCGTCGATGTCCATTCTTCCGCCGGCGTCCACCCCACCACCCGCTTGCTCCGGTGGTGGTGGAAGTGACGTGGACAAAGCAGCTGCCGCCAAAGTTTTCTTCTTCGATGGCATGTTGATGAAGAAAAATGAAGATCTGGCTCGTGTGAACGCCGGATCAGGTTCACACAATCTCGACACCCCCTACCTGGCGCGCCAAAGATGTCGGGGAAACTAATCCACGAGCACCTATGGGACCGGCGGACCGAGCCCCTTTCGGTTCGGCGGGGGGCGGAGATCGCACGAAGAGCAGATCGAGGCAAAGCACACGAGCAGTTTACCCAGCTTCGGAGCTCTCCGGAGAGATAATACTCCTACTGCTGCTAGTTTGATTGTATTGTGTTCTTGCTCGAGAGAGCTAAGTGTTTTTCTGGCTTCGAAATGAGCCGAACCTCCCCTACGTTGCGCATGGGCCTCCTTTTATATGCTCAAAGGGGTCACCGACAGGTGGCAACGCAGAGAAGGGTAAAAATGTAAAAAGTGTCGTGGTTGGTACAACTGCTATGTACAGTGCATCCTACCTAACCCTGACGGCAGGGGACAAAAGCATTAAATGCCCGTCTATGTCGCCCAAACAGTGCAGAAAAGGACCGTTAGGGACGCCACCGTGCGCCACGATGGTGATCTTGTCAGCGTCGCATGCCACCGCACACCGCTGGCTGCACAGCCTCTCGCCACGCGCGCCTGGGAAGGCCCCAGGGCGACACGTTGGTGGATGTGCTGGAGCGTGGGTACAGGCTGGTTACTTGCCGCGGCAAGCGCCTTGCCGCGGTCGCTTTCTTGTCGCGTTCGGAAGCTCGTCGCTCGCCAGGTCTTGCCGGGACGCGTGGCGTGTCGCGGCAAGTTCCTTGAGATGCCTTGGTTGGCCTTCCCGGCAAGCTCTTCTTGCCGGGGCCTTGTCTCCTTGGCTTGAATACTTTGCTCTTGCATGGCTCGAAAGGAGCCACGGAGGATCTTGGCGGTCGCCCGGCAAGCCTTGCCGCGGGGTGCTGCAACTGCCCGTGCACAAGTTCGGGATACTAGGGTACCCCTACTCTAGTTCACCGACAGAGATAGTGCTCGATCCAGACCGCAGGGTCTCTTCTGCCATCATAAGATTCAATATTGACGGGTTTAAACCCTTCTGGGATTTGATGATCCATTACCTCATTTGTGAAGCACAGTGGGTGTGCGGCGCCTCTGTACTGGGCGATATCGCGACGGAGCTCAAAAGAGCGTTGTCTGTTGTGTTCGGCCCGGCCGGACTTACTGTGTCCGGGGTGACGGTGATCGTCACGTATCGTGGGGCGCCCACGTGATCCATAGATCGATCTTGATTGTCTTGCCTTATCCTCCAATATGTCTCGCAGGTCCGGAGTGTTCCCCTGTGGCCTTGTGCTTTTCGAGCGATGCCAGGGTACGAGTCTAGTGAAGGGCCTTGAGGCCTCTCTGTCGCGACCACGGGGTGGTCGATCAGCCGTATTGTCTCCTGGTGAAGCGGGATCATATGCCTCCACCTCTAATCGGGGGAGCAGCTTACGTTTGGGGTAGCTTTTGGAGGGGCATTCGATTTCATGCTCTTCGGCCGCGAGGACTTCGGTCCATCTGTCGGCTAGCAGATCTTGATCAGCTCTAAGCTGCTGCTGCTTTTTCTTGAGGCTGTTTGCCGTGGCCATAAGCCTGCGTTTGAAACGCTCCTGTTCGACGGGATCCTCAGTCACGACGAATTCGTCGTCGTCGAGGCTTGCCTCGTCTCCGGAGGGAGGCATATAGTCCTCTACCTCTTCTTCGGCCGCTCTCTCATGAGGGTTGGCGTCCCCCTCCTCCTGTGCTGGATCTTCCTGGAGTGGGTTGTCTTCGGCGCTATCCGGTGTATTATTGTCTCCGGTGCCGGAATCCTCATTCTTGCTATGGCGGGATTTAGAGCGGCGCCGCTGACGCCGGCGCTTGGGCTGTTTCTTGGAGGGGTCATCCTCCACTATTCCTTCGCCATTCCCATCCATTGGGATATCCACCATGTATATGTCGTATGAAGAGGTGGCTTTCAAGTGCCCGGTGGGCGCTGGTTCTTGGTCGTCTCCGGCATCGTCGTCCATACCGTCGATGTCCTCAGAGTCGTAATCTAGCATGTCGCTTAGATCGTCGACAGTGGGTACCAAGTGGGTGGTGGGTGGGCTCTGAATTTCTTCGTCATCCGCATCCCAACCGTCCTGGCCGCAGTCCGGCCAGGCCTCTCCTGATAACGAGAGGTACTTTAGCAAACTCAAGATGTCGCCAAAAGGTGAGTGTTGAAAGATGTCCGCCGCGGTGAACTCCATGATCGGCGCCCAATCGGATTCGACTGGAGGGGGCGCGGGAGGTCCGGAGTCCGGCAAGGAGTCCGGCACCTCGGAGTCACGAGCTTTATGGGGGACAAGATTGGTGTTCGGCTCTATCACCGTAGAGGTTGCAGCCCCCGAGGTGGTGTCTAGCCATCCATCCTTGGTCTGCGCAGTCGGCTCCGAGTCGAAGATCGGAGCGGGTTCGAGTGCGGCCTCCGGGGTACTGTCCGGCTGCAGAGCTAAATCATGCCCATCGTGACAGTACGGCACGCTCGGCTGTGGCTCGAATCCGTCGAGGATCAAGTCCCCGCGGATGTCAGCCGTGAAGTTCAAACTTCCAAATCTGACCTGACGGCCAGGGGCGTAGCCTTCGATCTGCTCCAGCTAGCCAAGCGAATTGGCCCGCAGTGCGAAGCCGCCAAATATGAAGATCTGTCCGGGGAGGAAGGTCTCACCCTAGACTGCATCGTCATTGATGATCGAAGAAGCCATCGAGCCTATCGGTGACGACACAGAGGAACTCTCAATGAAAGGACCAATGTCGGTGTCAAAACCGGCGGATCTCGGGTAGGGGGTCCCGAACTGTGCGTCTAGGCGGATGGTAACAGGAGACGAGGGACACGATGTTTTTACCCAAGTTCGGGCCCTCTTGATGGAGGTAAAACCCTACGTCCTGCTTGATTAATATTGATGATGTGGGTTACAAGAGTAGATCTACCACGAGATCAAGGAGGCTAAACCCTAGAAGCTAGCCTATGGTATGATTGTTGTTCGTCCTACGGACTAAAGCCATCCGGTTTATATAGACACCGGAGAGGGCTAGGGTTACACAGAGTCGGTTACAATGGTAGGAGATCTACATATCTGTATCGCCAAGCTTGCCTTCCACGCCAAGGAAAGTCCCATCCGGACACGGGACGAAGTCTTCAATCTTGTATCTTCATAGTCTTGGAGTCCGGCCGATGATGGTAGTTCGGCTATCCGGACACCCCCTAGTCCGGGACTCCCTCACCGGCCTTGACCACAACCCTAGTCCGAAGTAAAAGGGTGCGCCATACTCAAGCACCTGGGTTAAAAACCAAAAAGCAAAGACCCCCTAAAGGGCATGGAACCGTACTGGAGGGCTGGCTCAACGGACCCTGCAAAATCCACAGTACGGAGGGCGCCACTCCAACACACAGCCTTCGAGCATGTTGGATACTACGGCAGGTGGCCAAAAGTGGCGAAGGCTTTTTAGCCCCGGGCAAACAGCCCAGCAGTACCGGTACGGTATTAACAGTCTTCGAGACTTTCGCATCAAATAACATGCGAAAACGAACAATCCACGGCCTCGCCGAAGTCTACCAAGTAGCAATAGCAAATCCATGGAGTGACACGGCTATCACCTTCAACGCCAGCGATGAACCTAAATTCCGAACAGCTAGAGCACCAGCCGCATTGGTCCTTAGTTCGATAGTGGACGGCTTTCGCCTTACCAAGGTACTCATGGATGGTGGCAGCGGATTAAACCTCATCTACGAGGAAACCCTTCAAAAAATGGATATTGACTGGAGCCGCATCGAGCGAAGCAGCACAACCTTCAGAGGGATAATCCCTAGTCGAGAAGTACGCTGCACAGGAAAAATCACACTAGATGTAGTGTTCGGCTCACCGGACAATTACAAGTCCGAGGAGGTCACGTTCCAAGTGGCCCCATTCGGCAGTGGATATCACGCTTTGTCAGGGCGAGAGGCATTCACAATCTTCCAAGCTATACCCCACTACGGGTACATGAAGCTCAAAATGCCCGGACCCAATGGGATAATCACTCTTGCCAGTGATCCAGATACAGCACTCCGCGCTGAAAATAAAACAGCAGCACTGGCCCTAGAGGCATTGTCCGAAGCCCTAGCGGCAGAGGAACTAACTACGCTGCGCTCCATGGTGGATAGGGACGATGGGATACTCGATAAGAGGTCCAAGTCCACCTCTTTTAAACCAGCAGACGAAATAGTCAAATTTCAGGTCCATCCAACGGACCCCACAAAGACGGCCTCCATTGGGGCACAATTAAGTCCTGATGTCGAAGCCGCACTACGAGAATTCCTTCGGGAAAATTGGGACATTTTTGCCTGGCACCCTTCAGACATGCCAGGAATCCCACGCAGGCTGGCAGAGCACAGCCTAAACATCCTAAAAGGATTCAAGCCGGTCAAACAAGCTCTTCGGCGATTTTCCGAACCCAAAAGACAAGCAATGGGAGAGGAGCTAGCCAAACTCTTAGAAGCCAGATTCATCAGAGATATAAAACATCCGGATTGGCTAGCCAATCTAGTAATGGTACCAAAAAAGGGCAAATCCTGGCGCCTCTACGTCGATTTTAAAGACCTTAACAAGGCCTGTCCAAAGGACCCTTTCCCCCTCCCTCGCATCGACCAAATCATCGATGCTACCGCAGGGCACGATTCATTGTGCTTCCTCGACGCATACTCCGGATACCATCAAATCAAGATGGCGGAGAAAGACCAGGCCGCAACGGCATTCATTACTCCATATGGGCCATTCTGCTTCAACACAATGCCCTTCGGACTCAAAAACGCCGGCGCAACATATCAGCGCATGATTCAAACATGTCTGGCTACCCAGATAGGCAAAATAGTAGAGGCATACGTAGACGATGTGGTCGTCAAGACCAAACACGTCGAAACTCTAGTAGAAGACTTGAGGGTGACATTCGACAACCTCCGAGCATATGACATTAAGCTCAATCTGGAAAAATGCGTCTTCGGCGTACCAGCCGGAAAGCTCTTGGGCTTCATCGTATCCGGTAGAGGAATTGAAGCAAACCCGGCCAAAATCCGAGCTCTGTCACAATTGGATATTCCAAAAGACCTCAAGCAAATACAAAAACTAACCGGATGCGTAGCGGCCTTAAGTCGCTTCATCTCCCGTTTGGGAGAAAAGGCTCTGCCCCTCTACCGCCTCCTCTGGTGCACCCGAACATTCCGAATGGATGGATGCTGCCACAGCCGGACTCGAAGAAATAAAGGCCATACTGGCAACAAATCCGGTCCTGGCCGCGCCCAACCTGGGCGAACCTATGTTATTATATATCACAGCAACACATCAAGTTGTCAGCGCGGTACTCATCGTCGAGCGAGAGATAGAAGGGCACAGATTCCCTCTTCAAAAACCAGTGTACTACGTATCCACTATTCTAACTCCATGCAAGTCCCGGTACCCACATTATCAAAAGATAGCATATGCAGTGTTCATGGCATCCCGGAAGCTGCGACACTACTTTCAAGAGTGTTCCATAACGGTGGCCTCCGAAGTACATCTCAACGATATTATAAACAATCGCGACGCAACGGGCAGAATTGCAAAATGGGCTATTGAGCTCTTACCATTTGACATAACCTATAAACCACGGCGAGCTATAAAGTTGCAGGTTCTGGCCGACTTCGTCGCCGAATGGACCGAAGTCGAACTCCCTAAAGAGTACGGCGCATACTCCAATTGGATCATGCATTTCGACGGATCCAAAATGTTGGCTGGCTTGGGGGCTGGCGTCGTCCTGACGTCCCCAACTGGAGACACAATCCAATACGTACTTCAAATAATGTACATGGACTCCAATAACGCAGCCGAATACGAGGCCCTTCTACATGGCCTCAGGATGGCAATCTCCATGGGCATTCAACGCCTAGAGGTGCGCGGGGATTCAAAACTCGCAATATCCCAAGTAAATGGAGACTTTGATGCCAAAGATCCAAAAATGGCAGCTTACCGCAACGCCGTCCTAAAAATGTCAGCTCGGTTCGAAGGACTCGAATTCCACCATGTAGCCCGGGATAATAACTAGGCAACAGACGTGTTAGCACGCATCGGCGCGAAACAAGACGCCGTCCCTCCAAACATCTTCCTGGAACGGCTCTTCAAGCCATCCGTGTTATGGGAAGAGGAGTCCGGAAATAACAATCCGAAGCCAGCTGCATCACCAAACTCAGACCATTCTGACACAATCGGTGGCTCAGCCAACGAAATAACACCTTCAGCTCACGAAATAATGGCAGTAATTGCCCCGTGGACAGAACCATTCCTAGCCTACTTAATTCGGCAGGAACTTCCCGAAGACCAAAATGAGGCCCGCTGCATAGTTCGGTGATCTAAAGCCTACAAGGTCCATGAGGGAGAACTTTATAAGAAAAGCACAACCGGAGTCCTTCAAAAGTGTATCTCCGAAGAGGAGGGGCGGAATCTCCTGGCTGAAATTCACGCCGGACTAGGCGGGCACCACGCTGTAGCCCGGGCACTCGTAGGCAAGGCCTTTCGTACAGGATTTTATTGGCCGACAGCCCGGGCAGATGCTCAGGACTTAGTCCAACGATGCGTCGGTTGCCACCTCTTTGCTAATCAGAGCCACATGCCACCCACCGCCCTCAAAACTATACCCATTACCTGGCCGTTCGTGGTCTGGGGGCTTGACATGGTTGGACCCCTTAAAGGGGGAACCCACAAGCACAAATACTTATTGGTCATGGTGGACAAATTCACCAAATGGATTGAGGCCAAGCCGGTTAAAACGGAAGAATCCAGACCGGTGATAGACTTCCTATCCGGGGTAGTACACTGTTTTGGCGTCCCCCACAGCGTCATCACTGATAACGGCACGAACTTCACTACCGACGAGGTTAAACTCTGGTGCAAAAATATGGGCATCAAGCTCGATTACGCTTCAGTCTATCACCCCTAAACTAACAGTCAAGTCGAGCGAGCAAATGGTTTAATCATGAGCGGCATCAAACCCAGACTAGTGCGGTCCCTCAAGGAATCTAACACGCACTGGGTAGAGGAGCTCGACTCCGTACTCTGGGGGCTGCGGACTATGCTAAACCGAACTACTGGATACACACCATTTTTCATGGTGTATGGCGCAGAGGCAGTTCTGCCTTGCGATATAATTCATGACTCACCTCGTGTGCGCATGTACGAAGAAAGAGAAGCCGAGTTGGATCGGCAGGACAGTTTGGACGCCTTAGAGGAGGAGCGGGATGTGGCAAAGGCTCGTTCCGCATTCTATCAGCAGCAGGCTCGAAGATATCAAAGCAGAGAAGTACGGGCCAAAACTTACAATGTCGGCGAACTCGTTCTACACCTGCCGGACAAGAAAAAGGACAAACTTAAGCCCAAGTGGGAAGGTCCCTTCATCATTCACCAAGTCCTGACCAGCGGAGCATACCGTCTACGTAAAGCATCTGACAACCGACTCGAGCCGAACCCATGGAACGCAGCCCGTCTCCGAAGATTCTACGCCTAAACACCGGACTCAGAGTTCGTCTCACTCCCCCGTCCACCTTTTTATATTTTTTACTGTCTCTTGTCCCCCTCCTTCTTCCCACTTTTTTTTCAATACCTTTTATAGGCTGATTTGCGCTTTGTTCGCACACACTTGATGTGCTCCTAGCACTCATTATACCTGGGGGCTTCTTTACCAGAAGCTTATTAATATGGGCTTCACGCCCAATACATGTGTCATACTTCCGCATGTACCTTTTATTCACCATTATATGCATCGATATGACTTAAGTTTTGGCCAAGCTGGGTTGCCTGGCTCCTGTGCTTACCCCTACGTTCTCGATTGTTCGGCTAGGAGGTAAAGGGAGCACCTCTGCGATTGTTACTGCCGGGTCAGCCGGAAGTGTACCTCAGACTGGGTGAAGCCGAAAGCTAGCGTTCTTAAGAGAATATTCGGTCGGTGACTTGAAAGATGATTTATTACTTACTTATTTATAAGCCCCCAGATGCTTTTTCTGCTATTTTCGCAGTCCGGCATTGCACCTTAGGGCATGCCTCCCAGGGAAAGGAACCCTTAACGGAACTATTCTCCCTGGAAGATGTTTCTTACTAACCATGTAATATAACATAACTAGTTGGGCACTTGTCTGATAAAGCAATTATGACCCCGACGCCTTGTCTCCATGCATGCCCCTGTTCTTTTATAACCATAGGGGTATTCGGACACACTCCGGACTGTTGGGTCCCGAGGTTGAAGCA
Source organism: Triticum dicoccoides (assembly GCF_002162155.2). Lineage (NCBI taxonomy): Eukaryota > Viridiplantae > Streptophyta > Magnoliopsida > Poales > Poaceae > Triticum > Triticum dicoccoides. The sequence goes on from NC_041385.1 coordinate 12,052,417, forward strand.
AAACGGTCCGCAAAGACAAACGATCTACAATCCGGCTAGAAGGCATCTTACATGTCATTTCAAATTACATCGTCAAACCGACTGATTGTACTCCTCCTCAATCCCATCTAACAGGCTGTCTAATTTATAGTCCTGTTGGGAATATTTCACGGCCAGTTCTACTTGGCCATACATCAAGCTCACAGGGATCTCCTTCCCATCAGGCCCCGCAGGTCCGACCTCGGCCATGTGGTTTGGGTCAGCCTTCGGGTAGCGCGTCTTCACCATGGCCCAGGCCTCCTTGGCGCCCTGACGGCAGGCCGATATCTTCCACAAACGGAGGCGTCGTCGTGCTCCCTGGAGCTTCTCAGCGAGCTCACCAAGGCCCTCGGGTAGGGAGACGGATGGCCATAAAGCCTGAACGACGCCACTCATCGCCTGCCGAACACGTTCAAACAATTGCACCAGCTCGGGAAGTTGGTCACCTGTTGACCTAGGCATTTCCTCCGCAGGGCGACCTATGAGCACACCTAAAGACATATTTCTGTCAAACGACTTCCTCGCCGAATTCTTCTTTTCAAAGGAATTTGCTCAAGCACTTACTATAAATGCCGCGACGAAGTCGCTGATTCTCCTTCAAGGAGCCAGACAGTTGGGCCCGAACACCTTTTAGCTCTTCTCCTAGCTGGGTGTGGGCATCTTCGAGCTTGTTTCTCTCCTGCTGCACCTTCATAAGCACCCTCTCGCCAGCCTTTAGCTGACGCAGTAGCTGTTGCTTGTCCGGATCTAGTCCGGCGCCCTCTACAATATTATTGTCAGATTCACGCCGCACTTTCTTAATTAATTATCTTTTCAAAGTACGTCTTACCAGCGGGGGTCTCTGTGGCTCCCCCTGTGGCGGCCAGTGCGGCCTCTAGTTGGGCCTTGCACTCTTGGAGCTCCTGGGATAGATGGGTATTCTTCTCCGTAAGATCCTGCATAAAAATTGATCCTTAAATCAGTTATTTTAACCATTTTAAGTCTCGGGGGCTACTGGCATATGTAACTATTAAAATTAGTTACACGTATGTCTTTCACATACTGCTCCGTGGCTCTGGTTAACCCATCTTGAGCGGCACGGAGGTGTGTGTTTCCCGCATCAAAGGCATTTAACGCCTCCGGGGAGAAACACGCGTCACGAAGAACTGTTCGGCGACGCCTGTGATTCATGGCGCTCTCCACCTCAGACCGGGTGGCGGACAGCCTGTCGGCATCCTCCGTCGAAGGAGCGTCCGACTCATACCTTGTATTCGCCTCCCCTTCCGGGCCATGCGTTGGAGCATGGCTGGCGGAGGCTTGATTGGCAACCTCTCCGGACACTGTCCGGCGAGCGCTCTTTCTGGAAAAGTTATGAGCATTAATATACCTCCTGGGAATCCTTCCCTTAAAAAATAGCGGTGCTCCGTACCGTTGCGGCGACGTTTCAGTTTGCGTCGCACTCCTCTTCCGCCTGCTGGGCCGGACTGACCCTTGATGGCCGGTCGCCGCGGGCTCGACTTCCTGCCGTAAAGGCGCTTCCTGTCGAACACCATTGGTGCACGGTGGTCAGAACTAAGCATTAAAGAAGTAACGGCGCCAGGACTTCGGTCGTACTCACCGGGGAAGCCGGACACAAACCGGGGTACTCATCCATAATGGCGACTAAAGCATTATCTATGCTGAGCTGGTGGTACACCCCGTCGATCAGTTCCACCGCTAAGTCCGAATCCTCTTCGGAGGCCGGATCAAGGGACCTTTCTGGGTCTTCGGGTTGTGGGGCTGGGCTTTTTATGCCCTCCACATCCCGACGCAGTTCCTGTGTCAAAATCATACAATAAGACAATTGCCTTTAAAGGCACGGTTCAGATATGCATGCGACCGCTTACCCAGCTCTGAGGGTTGTTCATGGAAAATCCATTCAGAGGATTCGTGCAGAGGAAGTCCTCCTTCTCCCCCTTGTACAAGCCGGACAGGATCTTCACCAGATCGTCAGCCGAGCCAGGTCCCTTGCGGCCGTGACGGGTAGCGTCATCGTCTCCGTTGAAGTCCCACATGGGGTGGCCCCTATATTGGAGCAGCTGCACCCCACGCATAATGCATGTGGCCATGACTCCGATCATGGTTAATTCGGAATGGGCTAGCAGCCATATCCGGCCCATCAAGTAATGGACACTACTATCACCTTCTCGTCGAGGGCTCCGTGGGCGCCAACTTAGGCGTTTCTTCAGGGGAGCGTTGCTGAACTCCGGAAGGCCGATCCGGACTGGATCCGGCAGCAGAGCGTCCTCCATATAAAACCACTCCGAAGGCCAATCTTCGGACGCCTTCTTCGGAGTCCCGGACAGGTATCCGGTCCCGGCGATGCGCCATATTTCGGCTCCGCCCACTTGATATATCGACCCCTTGTGAGAGCGGGGTACGAGGCAAAACAGCCTCTTCCACAGCGTAAAATGGGGCTCAATGCCCAAGAACAGCTCACACAGAGCTACGAAGTCCGTAGAACTCCAGGAGCCCCCGGAGAAACGGATGTATAGGAAATCCGAGTCCCCTTATTAAGTAGGAGACGAAGCACACCCGCTCTCCTTTGGAGGGATTGGGGGCGCTCTCCACCTGCTTCCCCCCTTTATAGGTGGCCAGTCCGGCTCGAACCGGAACCATGAAGGCCGGGGGAAGATATCCCTCTGCTTGGAGCGTCACTAACTCGCTGTGCGGGACTGAGCATCTCCTCCAATCTTCTGGCTTAGGGCTGGGAGCGCGAGAAGAGGGGCCGCGTTGACTGTCCATGTTGGAATGGGTTTGGTGTCAGATGCGCCTCAATGAGTGCTTGCGGAAGGAGGAGGATGTGATTTGGATCTGGATCCTCGCCTCTCTTATAGGCAGCTTATTTGCGCAGCTAGGGGGTAAAACATAAAAATACCCTGGCTTTTCGCATTCGTGCGACGCGTGGAAGAAGACCATTATTGGACGCGGAAGCAAAGGAGCGCAGCATTTATGAAGCAACCGGACACTATCCGGCAAACACATGGAGCATGAAGAAGAACCCGCCTTGCAAACGCCGAAGACAACATACGCGCCGGATTCGTCGTTATTGAAGCCTGGTTCAGGGGCTACTGAGGGAGTCCCGGACTAGGGGGTGTCCGGATAGCCGAACTATCATGATCGGCCGAACTCCAAGACTATGAAGATACAAGATTCAAGACTTCGTCCCGTGTCCGGATGGGACTTTCCTTGGCGTGGAAGGCAAGCTTGGCGATACGGATATGTAGATCTCCTACCTTTGTAACCGACTCTGTGTAACCCTAGCCCTCTTCGGTGTCTATATAAACCGGATGGCCTTAGTCCATAGGACGAACAACAATCATACCATAGGCTAGCTTCTAGGGTTTAGCCTCCTTGATCTCGTGGTAGATCTACTCTTGTAACCCACATCATCAATATTAATCAAGCAGGACGTAGGGTTTTACCTCCATCAAGAGGGCCCGAACCTGGGTAAAAACATCGTGTCCCTCGTCTCCTGTTACCATCCGCCTAGACGCACAGTTCGGGACCCCCTACCCGAGATCCGCCGGTTTTGACACCGACAGTTGCACCTGAAGAACATGTCAGGACAGCTGAAGAATCTGAAGCTGTGCCTGAATAAATTGCTCAAGAAAGGCCAACTGCATCAGTTGTTCCTTAAGAAACTGAACCAATTTCCTCTGCTCCTCCTGCACCAATGTCAACACCTTCTCCAAATCTTCCTTCTGCACTTGAAGTGAAGAAAACAAAGGCTGCAGAGCGAGCTGCTCTAAAGAAAAGGAAAGCATCCATTTCCTCATAATCTCCTGCACCGAAGAAGACGAAGATTTTGACAAGCTCAATTGAAAATCCCATTGATGTTGTTCCTCTCTCCAGCACGCCATCGAAGGACCTTGTTCCTTTTGGTGAAGAATACTAGATTCCTGAAGAATTTGCTGAAGAAGATCCCTCTGCTGCTTCCACAAAGCAGAGGATGAAGAAATTGATGTTGATGTTATCACTTCAACTCCCATGGTATCATCGCCAACGCCTTAGTTCACAGCTGAAGAGGCTGACATTGAAGAAATGGAAGTGGATGAGGATGTGGACACTGGGAGCACCACACCTGTCATGAATGATGACTTTTGGGAAACTCAGCACCCCAACTCTCCCTTGTTCACACCCCTATAGCAAATTCCTCAGTCCCTAGTACCCACTGAAATTCATATGGGCTCTGATGAAATTCATCCTACTCCTTCCATTCATGAAGAGATTCCAGCCACTAGAGCTGATAAAGAAATGGAGGCCCAGGCTGCTACTGAAGCAGAAGCTGATATTCCTCAGCCAGCGGCTCTGGAGATTGACATTCCTGAGGTTATTCTTCAAATAATAGATACTCCTCAGGCATAGCCGAAGAATCCATTCTCCAAGACTCTAAAATTCAACGCTGACGCTTTCTTCAACGAGCATGTATTCTTCACTGACTACAATCCCTATGACTCTGCTCGCCTGAGAAGAAAGCGCTTCTGGACTGCCAGCCAAGCCAATTTCTATTCTTCAGTGCTCTTCAACAAAGACAAAGTATTCGACCATATGCATATTCCTCATGTTGATATGGAATCACTACCCTGCTTCACCTCAGTCCTCGCTGCTATTCATGATGTTGGATTGCTCAATTTCTGCAATGATATCTGTGATTGGAATGAAGAACTCATTCTTCAGTTCTATGCGACGCTGCACTCACTGGCAATGCTGAAGATGTGAACTCATGGTTGTTGGATTGGATGACAGAAAACACTCACTATAAGGCACCAGCAACTGAATTGCTTTGTGCCATGCCTGTCAGTCCTCCCCCAGAAGGTGCGCGTCTCGTCTATTCTGAAACTGAGTTGTCTGATCATTTCATGCAAGTTCTGATGAAGCCATTGAAGCCTGGTCAAGCCTCAAGGACGAAGTTCCTTGTGAAGGAATTGCAATATGTGCCTAGGACTGTATATCGCATTCTGACCAAGACCCTGAGTCCAATCAAAGGCCACGACTCGAATGATGAAGAAGTCGTTGGCATCATGAAGAATTTGCTTTTCAATATCATGCATGGTATTCCCTTGAACTACCATGATTTCTTCGTGAGGACTTTGGAGAATGTTGCAATGAATCCTTTTGAGTTGAAGCCTTATGCGCCCTAGATTATGAGATTCCTCAGATCAAGGTCTTCACTGAACTAAAAGCTGATACACTCAACCATGGTAGCTACTTGCCCCCAATTTAAGTCCTCAAGTGGACATTTTCCTTAGCTGATGAAAAGGGCAAGGCCTCTGCTATCATTGATGAAGGCAATCGTCCATTGGATGGACAGTTTCGCAAAGCTGCATCTTATTCCACCAATGATGACTCTGCTACTCATGACTCTGCCGCCAATGCTTCGAAGCAAAGTCCTCAATCTACAGCTCCAAGGGTGATGATTGATCGTGAGCTTCTCCTCAGTCTTCATCAAAAGGTAGATCGCAATCACAAATGGGTAAAGCGTCAGTTGGATGCTATTCTTCAGAACATGACTGCAACATACAATTCAGTGAAGAAAAACCACTATTACCTCAATGAAGTTTTTGCTCGCACCTGGGCTGTTCTGACTCATCTCTACGATGATGAAGATCTCAAGCAAATGGGTTTCAAGCAGGACTTCAGCTGGGCTAAGCCTCCAGCGAAGAAATTCAAGAAGGTTGAAGTTCCTCCCTTGGTGCCCAGCTCATATACCTTATCACGCGAGACGGATGAAAATGAGGATTTGGACGACACTGCAGTAGGCCCTACTACAACAACCAACCCCAATAACGCTGGCGCTCCTCCATCGACCTCATGATGAAATTCTTCAGGGGCGTTAGTCCTCACTTTTCTTCCCTTTTGGTCATTTGATGAAAAAGGGGGAGAAATTTGAGTTAGTCTTCAAGTGGGTCTAACTATATGGGCGTTTTTTTTCTTAAGTTGCAACTCTCGCTCTTCTGAAGTGTTTGTTGAACAAGTTGTAAACTTAAGTCCGATGGTGACCTAATACTTTTTCTATGTCTTCTGCATACTATTTTATCATATACTCTATGCACGCATGCTGAATTACATCAGTCGCCATATTTCATCATGCATTTCAAATTCTTCATTTGATATGTTAAATGCGTGTATGAATTACAAGATATAGGGGGAGATCTCCATGATTCTACTCTTCAAGTGTGCATTGCTTCAAAAGCAAAAGTCTTCAAGTGCACATCTGCAGGGGGAGTTCTTCTAAATCTTGCAATCAAGTTCCTAAATATTGAGTACTTTCAATACATATGTTTATCCCCGTTGAAAACTTAACCTATATTGTCATCAATCACCAAAAAGGGGGAGATTTTAAGTGCATCTAGTGCCTGAGGGAGTCCTGGATTAGGGGGTGTCCGGATAGCCGGACTACCATCATCAGCCGAACTATCATCGGCTGGACTATCATCATCGACCGGACTCCAAGACTATGAAGATACAAGATTGAAGACTTCGTCACGTGTCCGGATGGGACTTTCCTTGGCGTGGGAGGCAAGCTTGGCGATACGGATACGTAGATCTCCTACCATTGTAACCGACTCTATGTAACCCTAGCCCTCTCCGGTGTCTATATAAACCGGATGGCTCTAGTCCGTAGGACACAACAACAACAACAACAACAACCATTACAATCATACCATAGGCTAGCTTCTAGGGTTTAGCCTCCTTGATCTCGTGGTAGATCCACTCTTGTAAACATCCACAATATCAATATCAATCAAGCAGGACGTAGGGTTTTACCTCCATCAAGAGGGCCCGAACCTGGGTAAAACATCGTGTCCCTTGTCTCCTGTTACCATCCGCCTAGACGCACAGTTCGGGACCCCCTACCCGAGATCCGCCGGTTTTGACACCAACATTGGTGCTTTCATTGAGAGTTCCTCTGTGTCGTCACCGATAGGCTTGATGGCCTCTTCAATCGACAACGACGCAGTCCTGGGTGAGACTTTTCTCCCCGGACAGATCTTCGTATTCGGCGGCTTCGCACTGCGGGCCAACTCACTTGGCCATCTGGAGCAGATCGAAAGCTACGCCCCTGGCCGTCAGGTCAGGTTTGGAAGCCTAAACTTCACGGCCGATATCCGCGGGGACTTGATCTTCGACGGATCTGAGCCACAGCCGAGCGTGCCGCGCTGTCACGATGTGCACGACCTAACTCTGCCGCCGGACAGCACCTTGGAGGCCGCACACGAATCCGCTCCGACCCATAGTCCGGAGCCGATCGCTCAGATCAAGGACGGATGGCTGGACACCGCCTCGGGAGCTACAACTTCTACGGCGACGGAGCCGAACACTTACCTTGTCCCGCATAAAGCTCATGACTCCGAGGTGCCGGACTCTCTGTCGGACTCCGAACCTCCTGCGCCCCTGCCAGTCGAATCCGATTGGGCGCCGATCATGGAATTCACCGCTGCGGACATCTTTCAGCACTCACCCTTCGGTGATATCTTAAATTCGCTGAAGCACCTCTCGCTATCTGGAGAGCCCTGGCCGAACTACGGCCAGGATGGTTGGGACGCGGATGACAAAGAAATTCAGAGCCCACCCACCACCCACTGCGTAGCCACCGTCGACGATCTAACGACGTACTCGACTACGGCTCCGAAGACATCGATGGTATGGACGACGATGCCGGAGACTATCAAGAACCAGCGCCTACAGGACACTGGAAGACCACCTCGTCATACGACATATACATGGTGGACACCCCAAAAGATGGGGACGGCGAAGAAGCAACGGAGGCCGATTCCTTAAAGAAACAGCCCAAGTACCGACGTCAGCGGCGCCGCTCTAAATCCCGCCACAGCAAGAATAGAGATTCCGGCACAGGATATAATAACACCCCAGAAAGTGCCGAAGACAACCCCCTCCAGCACGATCCAGCGCAGGAGGAGGCAGAAGCAAGCCCTCACGAGAGGGCGGCAGAAGAAGAGGTCGAGGATGATAATTACTTACCTCCCTCCGGAGACGAGGCAAGCCTCGACGACGACGAATTCGTCGTGCCTGAGGATCCCATCGAACAAGAGCGTTTCAGACGCAGGCTAATGGCCACGGCAAACAGCCTAAAGAAAAAGCAGCAACAGCTTCAAGCTGATCAAGACCTACTGGCCGACAGATGGACCGAGGTCCTCGCGGCCGAAGAGTATGAACTCGAACGCCCCTCCAAAAGTTACCCAAAACGCAAGTTGCTCCCCCGACTAGAGGAGGAAGCACACAAACCTGCATCACCAGCGCACAATACGGCAGACCGACCACCTCGTGGCCGCAACAGAGAGGCGTGCAAGCCCTCCACCAAAACCGTACCCCGGCATCGCTCAAAAAGCATGAAGCCACGGGGGAACGCGCCGGACTTGCAGGATATATTGGAGGACAAGGCAAGACAATCCAGATCTATCTATGGATCAGGTGGGCGCCCCAAGACCCACGACGAATACCGTCGCGCCGGATACAACTACTCTGGCCGGGCCGAACACAGCAGACAACGCTCTATCGAGCTACGTCGCGATATTGCTCAATACAGAGGCGCCGCACACCCACTATGCTTCACTGACGAAGTAATGGATCATCAAATCCCTGAAGGGTTTAAACACGTTAATATCGAATCCTACGATGGCACAACAGACCCCGCGGTTTGGATTGAGGATTATCTCCTCCATATACACATGGCCCGCGGTGACGATCTTCCCCCATCAAATATCTCCCGCTCAAGCTTAAAGGACCAGCTCGGCATTGGCTTAACAGCCTGCCCGCAGAGTCAATTGGATGCTGGGAAGACCTGGAAGCCGCATTCCTCGACAACTTCCAGGGCACATATGTGCGACCACCGGACGCAGATGACCTAAGCCACATAATCCAGCAGCCAGACGAATCGGCCAGGCAATTCTGGACACGGTTCTTAACAAAGAAAAATCAAATCGTCGACTGTCCGGATGCAGAGGCCCTCGCGGCCTTCAAACATAACATCCGTGATGAGTGGCTGGCCCGGCACCTGGGACAGGAAAATCCGAAATCCATGGCAGCCCTCACATCACTCATGACCCGCTTCTGTGCGGGAGAGGATAGCTGGCTAGCTCGCAGCAACAACCTCAGCAAAAACGCTGGCAGTCCGGATACCAAGGACCGCAATGGCAGGTCGCGTCAAAACAAAAACAAACGCCACATTAACGGTGAGAGCAATGAGGATACGGCAGTCAACGCAGGATTCCGAGGCTCCAAGCCCGGTCAACGGAAGAAGCCATTCAAAAGAACCTCTCAGGGCCCGTCCAATTTGGACCGAATACTCGACCGCTCCTGTCAAATACATGGAACCCCTGAAAAGCCAGCTAACCACACCAACAGAGATTGTTGGATATTCAAGCAGGCTGGCAAATTAATCGCCGAAAACAATGACAAGGGGCTACACAGCGACGACGAGGAAGAGACCCGGCCGCCGAACAACAGAGGACAAAAGGGATTCCCCCCTCAAGTTCGGACGGTAAACATGATATACACAATGCATATACCCAAGAGGGAGCGGAAGCGTGCACTAAGGGACGTATACGCGATGGAGCCAGTCGCCCCAAAATTCAACCCATGGTCCTCTTGCCCGATCACTTTCGATCGAAGAGACCATCCGACCAGTATCCGCCATGGCGGATTCGCCGCATTGGTTTTAGACCCAATCGTTGATGGATTTCACCTCACTAGAGTCCTGATGGACGACGGCAGTAGCCTGAACCTGCTTTATCAGGATACAGTGCGCAAGATGGGCATAGACCCTTCAAGGATTAAACCTACAAAGACAACCTTCAAAGGCATCATACCAGGTGTCGAGGCCAGTTGTACAGGCTCAGTTACACTGGAAGTGGTCTTCGGATCCCCGGATAATTTCCGAAGCAAGGAGTTAATCTTTGACATAGTCCCATTCCGCAGTGGCTATCACGCTCTGCTCGGACGAACCGCGTTCGCAAAATTCAACGCGGTGCCGCATTATGCATACCTTAAGCTCAAGATGCCAGGCCCTCGTGGAGTCATCACGGTCAACGGAAACCCGGAACGCTCCCTCCGAACAGAGGAACATACAGCAGCTCTCGCGGCAGAAGTACAGAGCAGCCTTTTAAGGCAATTTTCGAGTCCGGCCGTTAAATGACCGGACACGGCCAAACGCGCCCGGAGCAACATCAACCAAGACCACCTGGCACGTTCCGAGCACGCGTAGCAATGCGGCCTCAACCCCAGTCCTCGCACAATTGTAAGACGAACTCTCCGCGTACATAATTACACCTTGGAGATACCATGGGCATAGGGGGAGAGGCACAACCACAACAGACCCAGAGTGCGGTTCGACCACACCAGGGGCTCCCAAGTGTGTCGCTCTTTTTATCTTTTATTTCTCTCTTTTTTATACAGAACTCTGTCCGGCGGCGAACCTGCCGAACTCATGATGCAACAGCCAGGGAGGGACAAAGGCTGCGACGAACACTCAGGTGGTCTCCATTACGAGCATTAAAATTGTTAAATACACCATTCCGCGGCCTACCCCTGGAGGGAGACGCCTTTAATTCGTCTAATCCCTTGCTTTCTGCACTATTTGTATCATTCCGCACTCATAGCATATCTTCTCGAATAAAATGCAGCACTTTTTGCCCATAATTGCATTACCTTATATATATATGTTCATTAACGACATGTTGCATCCGTACATTTTGGTACGGCCAAATACACCAGGGGCTTATGTTCCCCGCATTATGGTGTGATAAAGTCCGAACACTTTCACAAGTGCGGCACCCCGAACTTATAGCATTATATGAATCGGCTCCGAATCATGTCTTGGGTCAATAGTTGGGTTTGCCCGGCTCCCAAGTTTGGCACCTTACGTTCCGTTCTATTGGCTAAGGTAGCACTGGGAGAACCACTGCGATTGCGCCCCGGTTGAGCCGGGTTAACGCCTCAGTGGAGAAAGCTAAAACTGACTGTCATGTAAGGCGAGAGACTGGTCGCTGTTCGAGAGGTCTTTTTGGGTCCTTAAAGACCTACGCCGCTTCGAGCGAAGTTCCGGATAATGTCTGACGAAGGCGTGGATAGCGCCCCGAATTCGGTCTTCCGAATACTAGGGGCTTCGCCGAAATTTAAAATTATAGAATTCTATGGCTAAGTGAGAGTATTCAAGCACTATAAGTCTGGTTGCCTTGTTCGTTGTGTTGAGCGCCTCCCTAGATGGACCCAAAAATGGGAACAAGAGTGCTCAAGTTTATCCCGAACACCCCAGCACTCGTGGCATGGGGGCTGAAGCCGACGACTTGCCATCTCTCAGATTTAATAAACAGCCGCACAGAAGGTAATATTTTAAATTAACAAGCATTGCTTAGCGCATATGAACAAAGTTTTCAGCGCACAGGATAACACATTGCGAATTTACTCAATAATTACATCCATGGGGCACTTATCCGCAATCTTGCGGGCACCCTTCAGGACAGTCTTATAGTACATCTCGGGCGTACGATATTCCTTGCCCACTGGTGGCGCGTCAGTGATTAGCTTCTCCGCATTCAGCTTGCCCCAATGCACCTTTGCGCGGGCAAGGGCCTGACGAGCACCTTCAATACAGGCGGAGCGCTTGATAACCTCCACCCAGGGGCACTCATCCACCAACTGTCGCACGAGGCCGAAGTAGCTCCCAGGCATGGCCTCTCCAGGCCACAGCCGGACTATGAGGCCCTTCATGGCCTGCTCGGCCACCTTGTGGAGCTCGACCAGCTGCTTCAGCTGGTCGCTAGGGGGCACCGGATAGCCGGCCTCAGCATACTGAGACCAGAAGACCTTCTCCATTGAGCTCCCCTCCTCGGCTCGGTAGAATGCGGCGGCATCAGACACGCTGCGAGGCAGATCTGCAAACGCCCCTGGAGAGCTCAGAATTCGGGTAAGTAACACGTAATTTACATTCACATGCTTGCTTTGCATGAAAAATGCCTTACCCGCCGCTATCTTCCTCACCAACTCAATCTCCTGAAGGGACTTATGGGCATCGGCCTTGGCAGTTTTGGCACTTTCGAGAGCCAAGGCAAGCTCGGACTCTCGAGTCTTTGAGTCACGCTCCAAACTCTCATGCTTTTCCATGAGAGCCTGGAGCTCTTGCCGAACCACCGCCACCCGCGCCTCCTGCTTTTCTCGCTCTGCCCGTTCCGCGGACGCATTGCGTTCGGCCGCGGACACGGCCTCCTTCAGGGTCGCCACCTCGTTCGTGGCCCCTGTAGTACCCATGTTATCCTTGTTATTTTTTGTTGCAACCTAAATCCTTTTCTGTAAGGTACAAGTTCAAAGTGGTGTTACTCACCTTCTTTGTCCTAGAGCTGCTTCTTGGCGCGGCCGAGCTCTTGCTCGGACCGCTCGAGCTCCTGCTTCAAAGCACCGACCTCCGCAGTCAGTACGGTAGAGGTCAGCAGCGCAGCCTGCAACCCATATTGACACAATTTTTTAGCAACCCTGCGTATATCTTCTCTTTTTTTTCAGATCCTCAGTCCGGCTTTTCTTTCTGAATACCGAACCGAGCATCAGGGGCTACTGTCTATGCGGTATTACATTGCATATTTTTAACTTCTTACCTCAAAGCCTGATAGAAGGCTACTGCAGGCTTCGGTCAGCCCGCTATTGGTGAGCTGTACCTTCTGAATCACCGCACTCATAATAGTGCGGTGTTCTCCCTTGATGGAAGCGCTCTGGAGCGCCTCCAACAAATTGTCCGGCGCCTCCGGTTGGGCGAAAGCCACCGGCGTCACGGTCTTGCCCTTCTTGCGAAGGGGCCGCCGGCCGGACTCCGGAACCACTGCGGGTTCTGATATGGAGTCCGGCGCAAAGTCCGGGAGGCCGCCTTGTGGCGTCTCCGGAGCCTCCCCCTGATGGGTCCCTTCTTGGGATCCCACCTCGGCGTCCTTGGTGTCACGAGGGGTGGAGGTGGTCGGGATGGAGTCTACGTCCGACGGAGCCAACGACCCGCTCGATGAAGCGGGGAGATCATCATTGGCCGGACTACAGGCAGCATGCGGCATCAGAATGACACTATGTGACGCAAAAAAAGAAATTATAAATCATTCAGGAGTCCAGATACTTACAATCTCGCCGGAGGCCTGGCCCTTGAAGGCCATTCTTCCTCGCCAACGTTGATGTTGGCGGAGCTGTCCGGGGGAATAGTCCTTCCCCTCTTGGACCCTTCGGCCTCCCCTGTTGGGGAAGCCTTCCTCTTCCTCTCTCCCTCCTCTGGGAGAGAGTCCTCTTTCTCCTCCTCGTTTTCGGGGGAGGAGTCCGCCCCGGAGTCGTCGAATACCTGAAAACGGGAACTCTTTCGAGCACCCGTGGCCTCCTTCTTGGCCTTCTTCTCCGGCACCACGTGCGGTGCCGGAACCAGCAGCCTCGCTAGATGGGCGTCTACTGGGTTTTCTGGCATAGGAGCCGGGCAGATAATCTGCTCCGCCTTCCTCATCCAGTCCTGTCAAAGGAAAAGGGGAAATTAAAACCCGCATGGAGTCAAACTATGAAAAACAAGTGTCCTGTAAAGGGGTAGAATCACTTACCTCGTCGGCTTGGTGCTGCGAGCGAAATCCGCAATCTTCGGTCGCGGATGCGGGGGCTTCGGCGCCCTTAAACAGCACCCTCCAGGCGCCTTCGTACGTCGTGTCGAAGATCCCGCTCAGTGCCTGGTGTTGTTCCGGATCGAACTCCCACAGATTGAATGCCCGCTCTTGGCATGGGAGAATCCGGCGGACGAGCATGACTTGGACCACGTTAACCAGCCTGAGCTTCTTCACCAGCTTCTGGATACAGGCTTGGAGTCCCGTCAGCTCCTCCAAACTACCCCACAGCAAGCCCTTCTCTTTCCAGGAGGTGAGCTGCGTGGGGATACCAGATCTGAACTCGGGGGCCGCCGCCCACGTAGGGTCGCGCGGCTCGGTGATATAGAACCACCCCGATTGCCACCCCTTGACGGATTCCACGAAAGCCCCTTCGAAGCAAAGAACGTTGGGCATCTTGCCCAACATGGCGCCTCCGCACTCCTCTTGAGTGCCCTTCACTACCTTCGACTTGACATTGAAGGTCTTGAGCCACAAGCCGAAGTGGGGCTGGATGCAGAGGAAGGCCTCGCACACGACGATAAACGCCGAGATGTTGAGGATGAAGTTCGGCACCAGATCATGGAAATCCAGGCCGTAGTAGAACATGAGCCCCCGGATAAAGGGGTGAAGTGGAAAGCCCAGTCCACGGAGGAAATGGGAAAGAAAAACGACCCTCTCATGGGGCCTGGGGGTAGGGATGAGCTGCCCCTCGTCGGGCAGCCGGTGCGCGATGTCGCCGGACAGGTAGCCGGCGCTGCGCAGTCTTTCGATGTGCTCCTCCGCAACGGAGGAGGTCATCCACTTGCCTCCCGCTCCAGACATGACTGGGGAAGGTTGAGACGAGATGTGCGGGCTTGGGCGCTGGAGCTCGAGTGCGCGGAGATGGATAAGCAAAGGAGGAAGAAGGCGTAGGTGAAAAGGTGAATCCTTATCCCTTATATGGGCGGGCGAAGTCTACGCGTCCCCCACCGGCCTGGTAAAACTCGCTTATCCCCCAAGCGTCACCATCAATGGCGCGGTTGGGTTACCCACGTCCGTATTAATGAGAATCCCGGATTAAGGGGGAACACGATCTCTGCTTCGACAAGACGTGCCAAGGAAACCGCTTCGCTAAATGCGCTGAGGTGGTAGAGTAAAAAACGATTTAAGTAATGGCTTGGTAGTGGCGTGACATCATGCCGCAAAAAACGTCAGCAGATTGAACTTGTGTATATATTATTCTCTCTACGGTAGAATGTGGAATTTATTTTGCAGAGCCGGACACTATCCTGGTGTTCACCATCTTCTATCATTCGAAGGAGGAACCCGCCTTGCAATGCCAAGCAATATACACGCCGGACTTATCGTCATTGAAGCCTGGTTCAGGGGCTACTGAGGGAGTCCTGGATTAGGGGGTGTCCGGATAGCCGGACTACCATCATCAGCCGAACTATCATCGGCCGGACTATCATCATCGACCGGACTCCAAGACTATGAAGATACAAGATTGAAGACTTCGTCCCGTGTCCGGATGGGACTTTCCTTGGCGTGGGAGGCAAGATTGGCGATACGGATACGTAGATCTCCTACCATTGTAACCGACTCTCTGTAACCCTAGCCCTCTCCGGTGTCTATATAAACCGGATGGCTCTAGTCCGTAGGACACAACAACAACAACAACAACAACAACCATTACAATCATACCATAGGCTAGCTTCTAGGGTTTAGCCTCCTTGATCTCGTGGTAGATCCACTCTTGTAAACATCCACAATATCAATATCAATCAAGCAGGACGTAGGGTTTTACCTCCATCAAGAGGGCCCAAACCTGGGTAAAACATCGTGTCCCTTGTCTCTTGTTACCATCCGCCTAGACGCACAGTTCGGGACCCCCTACCCGAGATCCGCCGGTTTTGGCACCGACAGTGCCCCTTAGTGATTTTGGTGTATTGAAGACTTATAAGTTAAGGGACTAATATGTTTGTGAGTGTACACAGGCTCTATAAGTCGATGAGGAGTTTGATATTTACAGTGAAAGCCGACCCCTAAAAATTAATGTCTTCGGCTGAAGACTTTGGTTCTCCTAAAGACTTTGAAAGTGAAGAAATTGGTGTGACCTTGAAGACTTGGATATTCATGCGAGGATTATGAAGCGTGAAGACTTTTGGTTTCTTAGTTTCATTTTCTCTTTTCTTGAGTCATAGGAAACACCGTACTGTTAAAGGGGGTCGAGGTAATACTAAGGAAACCGGTTTCCAAGTGATGCTCATCTCAAAATCCTACACCTACCCAATCCTTCGAGTGAAGCCATTGGAAATCTCATATCAGTTCAGTCAATTTCTTCAGTGACAGAGGCAAAGATCTTCTGGTCTCTGAGGAATTTGTTCTGACTGAGGAGTTAGGAATTTGCTAGTGCGAATTGCCTACACAGTGAGGATCATGATAGCCCTGAGGAATTCGTACCTCAAAAATCCGACCGTTGTTGTGCTACCCGCCAGTTGTCCTAAAATATATACCCACCTAACGGTCATATCATTGAAGGGCATTTATGTCTTATCATGTTGGGCTGCTCCCTAGGCTATAAATTGCCGCCCCCTACAACCACTAGCTGGTTGGCTACTCCGAGAGAAACTGACACTTGTCATTTGAGAGCATCCCATCCTCCGAGGACTTTGAGCGAAAATCATCAAGTGAGGAAAAACCTAAATCCGAAACCAAAACCTACAAACCCCAAAGTGATTGAGCATCACTGAAGAGATTGTTCCTGTGTGGAACTGACGCTTTTTACCTTTGAGGACTGTCTATCCTCCAAACGGTTAGGCGTCGTGGTCTGAGCATCCAAGAGGAATTGTAGATTGCCGAGTGACCAAGTCTGCGAAGGTTTGGAAGTCACCTGTGAAGACTTACCACTACTGTTGGGCGAGATTTGCGTGATCTTAGCTCAAGGAGAATACGGTGAGGACTGTGTGTCCTCGAGTTTAAATACTCAACCGCTCCAACCAGACGTACAATTGTCACAGCAGTTGGAACTGGTCGACCAAATCATTGTATTCACCAAGCCTACTTGTTCTATTTCCTCAACCCTTTCATTTTCACAGTTATGTGTTGATGAACCTGAACATTACTGTTTGAAGACTTTGACTGAAGACTTTCTCTAATTCCTCAATCCTATTTCTTTAGTCAGTTTGTCTTCATCTTGCCTATCCTGTGTTTACGCTTTCCGTACTCTGTGTTTTGTCTTTCATTTCATCATGAAGACTATGTTGTTGCTCTGTTATACTTATACCTGAGTACTTATTCCGCTGCAAGTAGTTCTTCACTTAGGAATTTCTCACCCTGAAATTCTCAGTGAAGAATTCATAAAAATCGCCTATTCACCCCCCCCCCTCCCCCCTCTAGTCGACGTAACACACACTTTCACATTGCCTACGAGCTTTTCACATATTGATCTTTGCTTAGTTACTTCTCCGTTGCCACTATTACGATTACTACAAAACTCCTAT
>NC_041385.1:12069896-12104937 GCF_002162155.2 Triticum dicoccoides
GGCATAGACACTGACTCCCAGATCCAACACCAACAGTTGGAAGAATCACTGCTTCGATGACAGATATGGAGGAAGCTTATGTGAAGCCGTCATCGCAACCGTCGAAGCCAAAGCCATGGAGGGACAAAGATCTAACAAATACACTACATTAATAAACACGTGCGAAAACAAAGTCCTAGGGTCCCTCCTCCCACCGCTATCGCGGAGCGAGTCAGTGAAGTTAAGGATCCCTAGTAACGCGTAGTATATCGGCCCCCTTCCTTACGTGTAGCGACTAGGTCATGTGTCAAGTGGAAACAATTCATTACACAAATGTTTGAAACTTTATTGGCCATTTCACATTAACTAGCTATAACAACCGAGAGAGATAGGGGTTGACTATATAGTCGGTTCTATCAATTAATCACGTCATAAAACTGCCCTCCTCATGAGAGTTTGGGCGGGATATATCTTGTGGACACTAGCAATATAACCCCATTTGTTTTCCTTTTCGTCTTCCCATTCAAACTTCCACAGGTTCCTTTGTAAGAGGGAGTCATCAAACCGAGTGCTCATGTGGAAAGCTTCCAATGTTTTTTACGAAATTATGAAGAAAAGTTGGCGTTTTCTTTTTCCTATTTTGATAGCGTCTAGTATGTTTATCCTGTAGAAAACATATCGGATTACACGACAAATGTGACGAAGACGACATCATAAGGCCATGTATCTATTGGGTAACTTCCAAAAGCGGTATTTGAAGTGCAATTATGCTATCATCAAGAAACTATAGAGCGGCGCAACATTTGATACAAGCACACAATAAATCAGGCATCCTTATTCCTCTTCGATTTAATGAAAAATCATAGAAGTTTTAGAAGATTGGGTCCCGAGACATTTTTTGCCATATTGGTTGTTTGTTTCTTATGATTGAATAGTACAGTGTGTCTTTAAGGTTTTTTCACAAAAAGGACAAAATATATTATAAATATTCATCAGAAGTACAAAACACCTCAAACATAATCAAAATTACATCAAGGTCCACGAAAAACACTGCCTCGATGAGAGATCTGGAGGAAGCTTATTTGGCGCCGCCATCGCAACCTTTGAAGCAAAAGCCATGGAGAGCCAGAGACTTAACGGAGACACTACATTAATAAACACGTACGGAAACAAAAGCCCCTGGGGCCCCTACCTCCGGCGTAGCCGAATCAACCTGTGAAGTTAAGGATCCCCAGTAACGCATATTATATGGGGCCCCTTCCTTACATGTAGTGGCTAGGTCACAGGTCGAGGGGAAACAATTCGTTACACAAATGCATGAAGCTTCATTGGTCATTTCATATTAACTATCTATATCAATCAAGAGAGAGATAAGTGATGAACTGCCCTCCTATGGATTGTTTGGGCGGGATTTTTCGTGTGGACACTAGCAATAGAACCCATTTGATTTCCCTTTGGTCTTCCAATTCAAACTTCCATGGGTTCCTTTGTAACAAGTAGTCATCATACCAAGGGCTTTTTTATTAAATTATGAATGAAAATGTGGCCTTTTCTTTTCCTATAATGTTAGCCTGTAGTATGTTAAACCTATAGAAAACATACGAGCTTAAACCACAAATATAACAATGACACTTAAGGCCATGTAATTGATGGGTAAATTCGAAAATGGATATTTGAAGTGCAATTATGCTATCATCAAAAGATTATAGAGTGGCGCGGCATTTGATACAAGAACGCAATAAATTGGGCGTCGTTACAACTCTTTGATTTAAAGAAAATTCATAGGAGTTTAGAAGATTGGATACTTAACCATTTTCCGCCATATAGTTTATTTGACTCGTATGCTTGAATAATATAGTGTTTCTGTTAATGTGTTTTTTTTTGCAAAAAGACCAGGTCTATTATAAAGATTCAGCGGAAGTAGTAGCACCTCAAACATAATAAAAATTACATCGAGATTCATGGAGCACCGCTGCCGAGCCGCTCTGGCCGCTCCCATAGCGGAGTCGGTCTAACATTGTCGATGACAGTGAGGAAGTCTTTGTACACGTGCCATTGAGGACCGATGCACCAGAGCCATAATCATTGTTGTTGCATCCTTGAATAAACATGAAGAACCTGAGACCAAGACTAACCATTGTGTATGCAAGGCAAGAAACCCCAACCTCACCGCTTGAGGAGCTAATAGGAATCACAGTTCAAATTACTTACCTAGCCCAATTTGCTTGCACCTAGATTGCGATGCTCCTCCTTAGATGCCCAACACTCCTGGACGGAGGGAGTATTATTCTTTGTTTTGTTTGACAAGTGTATTTTTTTGGTTAAAACTTTTAATCTATTCATAGTCTTTCAAGAAGAAGCGCCTCCATCTGCTCGAGTGCTCCCAGTGCAAGGACTAAAACCCTACCTATCTACTAGTTGGAGTCGAGGCACTAGTATTCCACTCTGCGCCACCGTCCACTATAGTGGCCGGAGGAGGGAGGTGATTCTCCCGACTCGCCGATGAAATAAGGGGGAGGGAGGCTTTCCCTTCGTTGTCTTGCTAGAGGGGAAAGAAAAGCACAATATAGTTCTTCTAAGCTATTTCACATCTGCACCACATTTTACATAACCTCAAGCTGTTTGGAAGCAATAGTCTGTTACTTCCCTTGGGCAATCAAAAGAAACTAATATACTCCCTCCGTCCGCGAATAAGTGTGCATCTAGCTTTTGTCTTAAGTCAAAGTTTTAATGTTTGGATCAACTTTCTAGAAAAAAGTAGCAGCATTTATGACACTAAATTAGTATCACTAGATCCGATGAACGAGTGCAGCCAACCCTAGAGAAGATAGACCATGTGTTCTGCACCGCATCTTGGGAGGAATTGCACCCGACATCTCATCTTAATGCCCTTGGTTCGGCGTTGTCAGACCACTGCCCATTGCTGCTGGACCTACGGGCGACACTTGGCATGGGTAAACGCTTCAAGTTCGAGGCTTTCTGGACCAAGATGGAGGGCTTTCACCGAATTGTGAGTGATGCATGGCAATCGGTCCCGAGTAATGGCAATCCGTATGTCACCCTGGATAGGAAGTCGAGGGCAACATCAAAGCAACTCAAGAAGTGGAGCGATAGCTGGATCGGCAACACCAAACTACAAATCTCAATTGCTCTGGAGATTATAGCAAGGTTGGACAAGGCTATGGATGCGAGGGCTCTTTCACGGCAAGAACATGAGCTTCGAAAGCTACTCAAGCGAAAACTTCTGGGGCTATGCTCACTAGAGTGCACAATCGCACGGCAGCGCTCTGGAGTCCGCCAGCTACGAGAAGGGGATGCTAGCATTGTTGGGTTTCGTAGTAATTTCAAAAATTTTCCTACGCACACGCAAGAGTATTGTCTACGTACCCAACGCAGACCGACTGCGGAAGCGATGACACGACGTAGAGGAAGTAGTCGTACGTCTTCTCGATCCAACCGATCAAGCACCGAAACTACGGCACCTCTGAGTTCGAGCACACGTTCAGCTCGATGACGATCCCCGGACTCCGATCCAGCAAAGTGTCGGGGAAGAGTTTCGTCAGCACGACGGCGTGGTGACGATCTTGATGAACTACAGCAGCAGGGCTTCGCCTAAACTCCGCTACAGTATTATCGAGGAATATGGTGGCAGGGGGCACCACACACGGCTAAGGAATCGATCACGTGGATCAACTTGTGTCAACTTGTGTGTTTAGAGGTGCCCCTGCCTCCGTATATAAAGGAGGAGAGGAGGGGAGGCTGGCCGGCCAAGGGGGGGAGGCGCAGGAGAGTCCTACTCCCTCTGGGAGTAGGATTCCCCCTCCAATCCTAGTCCAACTAGGATTCCTCGGAGGGGAAAAGAGGAGGAGGGGGCCGGCCACCTCTCCTAGTCCTAATAGGACTAGGGGAAGGGGGGCGCGCAGCCCAACTAGGGCAGCCCCTTCTCTTTTCCACTAAGGCCCACTATGGCCCAAATAGCTCCCGGGGGGTTCCGGTAACCCTCTCGGTATTCCGGTAAAATCCCGATTTCACCCGGAACACTTCCGATATCCAAATATAGGCTTCCAATATATCAATCTTTACGTCTCGACCATTTCGAGACTCCTCGTCATGTCCGTGATCACATCCGGGACTCCGAACAACCTTCGGTACATCAAAATGCATAAACTCATAATATAACTGTCATCGTAACCTTAAGCATGCGGACCCTACGGGTTCGAGAATAATGTAGACATGACCGAGACACGTCTCCGGTCAATAACCAATAGCGGGACCTGGATGCCCATATTGGCTCCTACATATTCTACGAAGATCTTTATCGGTCAGACCGCATAACAACATACGTTGTTCCCTTTGTCATCGGTATGTTACTTGCCCGAGATTCGATCGTCGGTATCCAATACCTAGTTCAATCTCGTCACCGGCAAGTCTCTTTACTCGTTCCATAATACATCATCTCACAACTAACATATTAGTTGTAATGCTTGCAAGGCTTATGTGATGTGTATTACGGAGAGGGCCCAGAGATACCTCTCCGACAATCGGAGTGACAAATCCTAATCTTGAAATACGCCAACCCAACATCGACCATTGGAGACACCTGTAGTACTCCTTTATAATCACCCAGTTACGTTGTGACGTTTGGTAGTACCCAAAGTGTTCCTCCGGTAAACGGGAGTTGCATAATCTCATAGTCATAGGAACATGTATAAGTCATGAAGAAAGCAATAGCAACATACTAAACGATCGGGTGCTAAGCTAATGGAATGGGTCATGTCAATCAGATCATTCTACTAATGATGTGACCTCGTTAATCAAATAACAACTCATTGTTCATGGTTAGGAAACATAACCATCTTTGATTAACGAGCTAGTCAAGTAGAGGCATA
The DNA here is from genome assembly GCF_002162155.2 of Triticum dicoccoides. Classification (NCBI taxonomy): domain Eukaryota; kingdom Viridiplantae; phylum Streptophyta; class Magnoliopsida; order Poales; family Poaceae; genus Triticum; species Triticum dicoccoides. The sequence goes on from NC_041385.1 coordinate 12,074,765, forward strand.
CTAGTGACACTTTGTTTGTCTATGTATTCACACATGTATTATGTTTCCGGTAAATACAATTCTAGCATGAATAATAAACATTTATCATGATTATAAGGAAATAAATAATAACTTTATTATTGCCTCTAGGGCATATTTCCTTCAGTCTCCCACTTGCACTAGAGTCAATAATCTAGATTACACTGTAATGATTCTAACACCCATGGAGCTTTGGTGCTGATCATGTTTTGCTCGTGGAAGAGGCTTAGTCCACGGGTCTGCAACATTCAGATCCGTATGTATCTTGCAAATCTCTATGTCTCCCACCTGGACTAGATCCCGGATGGAGTTGAAGCGTCTCTTGATGTGTTTGGTCCTTTTGTGAAATCTGGATTCCTTTGCCAAGGCAATTGCACCAGTATTGTCACAAAAGATTTTCATTGGACCCGATGCACTAGGTATGACACCTAGATCGGATATGAACTCCTTCATCCAGACTCCTTCATTTGCTGCTTCCGAAGCAGCTATGTATTCCGCTTCACATGTAGATCCCGCTACGACGCTTTGTTTAGAACTGCACCAACTGACAGCTCCACCGTTTAATGTAAACACGTATCCGGTTTGCGATTTAGAATCGTCCGGATCAGTGTCAAAGCTTGCATCAACGTAACCTTTTACGATGAGCTCTTTGTCACCTCCATATATGAGAAACATACCCTTAGTCCTTTTCAGGTATTTCAGGATGTTCTTGACCGCTGTCCAGTGATCCACTCCTGGATTACTTTGGTACCTCCCTGCTAAACTTATAGCAAGGCACACATCAGGTCTGGTACACAGCATTGCATACATGATAGAGCCTATGGCTGATGCATAGGGAACATCTATCATATTCTCTCTATCTTCTGCAGTGGTCGGGCATTGAGTCTTACTCAATTTCACACCTTGTAACACAGGCAAGAACCCTTTCTTTGCTTGATCCATTTTGAACTTCTTCAAAATTTTGTCAAGGTATGTGCTTTGTGAAAGTCCAATTAAGCGTTTTGATCTATCTCTATAGATCTTAATGCCTAATATGTAAGCAGCTTCACCGAGGTCTTTCATTGAAAAACTTTTATTCAAGTATCCCTTTATGCTATCCAGAAATTCTATATCATTTCCAATCAGTAATATGTCATCCACATATAATATCAGAAATGCTACAGAGCTCCCACTCACTTTCTTGTAAATACAGGCTTCTCCGAAAGTCTGTATAAAACCAAATGCTTTGATCACAATATCAAAACGTTTATTCCAACTCCGAGAGGCTTGCACCAGTCCATAAATGGATCGCTGGAGCTTGCACACTTTGTTAGCTCCCTTTGGATCGACAAAACCTTCTGGTTGCATCATATACAACTCTTCTTCCAGAAATCCATTCAGGAATGCAGTTTTGACATCCATTTGCCAAATTTCATAATCATAAAATGCGGCAATTGCTAACATGATTCGGACGGACTTAAGCATCGCTACGGGTGAGAAGGTCTCATCGTAGTCAATTCCTTGAACTTGCCGAAAACCTTTTGCGACAAGTCGAGCTTTGTAGACAGTAACATTACCATCAGCGTCAGTCTTCTTCTTAAAGATCCATTTATTCACAATTGCTTGCCGATCATCGGGCAAGTCAACCAAAGTCCATACTTTGTTCTCATACATGGATCCCATCTCAGATTTCATGGCTTCAAGCCACTTTGCGGAATCTGGGCTCACCATCGCTTCTTCATAGTTCGTAGGTTCATCATGATCTAGTAGCATGACCTCCAGAATAGGATTATCGTACCACTCTGGTGTGGATCTTACTCTGGTTGATCTACGAGGTTCAGCAGTATCTTGATCTGAAGTTTCATGATCATTATCATTGGCTTCCTCACTAACTGGTGTAGGTGTCACTGAAACAGTTTTCTGTGATGAACTACTTTCCAGTAAGGGAGCGGGTACAGTTACCTCGTCAAGTTCTACTTTCCTCCCACTCACTTCTTTCGAGAGAAACTCCTTCTCTAGAAATGATCCATTCTTAGCAACGAATGTCTTGCCTTCGGATCTGTGATAGAAGGTGTACCCAACAGTTTCCTTTGGGTATCCTATGAAGACACATTTCTCCGATTTGGGTTCGAGCTTATCAGGTTGAAGCTTTTTCATATAAGCATCGCAGCCCCAAACTTTAAGAAACGACAACTTTGGTTTCTTGCCAAACCACAGTTCATAAGGCGTCGTCTCAACGGATTTTGATGGTGCCCTATTTAACGTGAATGCGGCCGTCTCTAAAGCATATCCCCAAAAAGATAGCGGTAAATCAGTAAGAGACATCATAGATCGCACCATATCTAGTAAAGTACGATTACGACGTTCGGACACACCATTACGCTGTGGTGTTCCGGGTGGCGTGAGTTGCGAAACTATTCCACAGTTTTTCAAATGTACACCAAACTCGTAACTCAAATATTCTCCTCCACGATCAGATCGTAGAAACTTTATTTTCTTGTTACGATGATTTTCAACTTCACTCTGAAATTCTTTGAACTTTTCAAATGTTTCAGACTTATGTTTCATTAAGTAGATATACCCATATCTGCTTAAATCATCTGTGAAGGTGAGAAAATAACGATATCCGCCACGAGCCTCAATATTCATCGGGCCACATACATCGGTATGTATGATTTCCAACAAATCTGTTGCTCTCTCCATAGAACCGGAGAACGGTGTTTTAGTCATCTTGCCCATGAGGCACGGTTCGCAAGTACCAAGTTATTCATAATCGAGTGGTTCCAAAAGTCCATCAGCATGGAGTTTCTTCATGCGCTTTATACCGATATGACCTAAACGACAGTGCCACAAATAAGTTGCACTTTCATTATCAACTCTGCATCTTTTGGCTTCAATATTATGAATATGTGTATTACTACTATCGAGATTCAATAAGAATAGACCACTCTTCAAGGGTGCATGACCATAAAAGATATTACTCATATAAATAGAACAACCATTATTCTCTGATTTAAATGAATAACCGTCTCGCATTAAACAAGATCCAGATATAATGTTCATGCTCAACGCTGGCACCAAATAACAATTATTTAGGTCTAATATTAATCCCGAAGGTAGATGTAGAGGTAGCGTGCCGACTGCGATCACATCGACTTTGGAACCGTTTCCCACGCGCATCGTCACCTCGTCCTTTGCCAGTGCCCGCTTATTCCGTAGTCCCTGTTTCGAGTTGCAAATATTAGCAACAGAACCAGTATCAAATACCCAGGTGCTACTGCGAGCTCTAGTAAGGTACACATCAATAACATGTATATCACATATACCTTTGTTCACCTTGCCATCCTTCTTATCCGCCAAATACTTGGGGCAGATCCGCTTCCAGTGACCAGTCTGCTTGCAGTAGAAGCACTCAGTTTCAGGCTTAGGTCCAGACTTGGGTTTCTTCTCTTGAGCAGCAACTTGCTTGCCGTTCTTCTTGAAGTTCCCCTTTTTCTTCCCTTTGCCCTTTTTCTTGAAACTAGTGGTCTTGTTAACCATCAACACCTGATGCTCCTTTTTGATTTCTTCCTCCGCAGCTTTCAGCATTGCGAAGAGCTCGGGAATATTCTTGTTCATCCCTTGCATATTATAGTTCATCACGAAGCTCTTGTAGCTTGGTGGCAGTGATTGGAGAATTCTGTCAATGACGCAATCATCCGGAAGATTAACTCCCAATTGAATCAAGTGATTATTATACCCAGACATTTTGAGTATATGCTCACTGACAGAACGGTTCTCCTCCATCTTGCAGCTATAGAACTTATTGGAGACTTCATATCTCTCAATTCGGGCATTTGCTTGAAATATTAACTTCAACTCCTGGAACATCTCATATGCTCCATGACGTTCAAAACGTCGTTGAAGTCCCGATTCTAAGCCGTAAAGCATGGCACACTGAACTATCGAGTAGTCATCAGCTTTGCTCTGCCAGACGTTCATAACATCTGGTGTTGCTCCAGCAGCAGGCCTGGCACCCAGCGGTGCTTCCAGGACGTAATTTTTCTGTGCAGCAATGAGGATAATCCTCAAGTTACGGACCCAGTCCGTGTAATTGCTACCATCATCTTTCAACTTTGCTTTCTCAAGGAACGCATTAAAATTCAACGGAACAACAGCACGAGCCATCTATCTACAATCAACATAAACAAGCAAGATACTATCAGGTACTAAGTTCATGATAAATTTAAGTTCAATTAATCATATTATTTAAGAACTCCCACTTAGATAGACATCCCTCTAATCCTCTAAGTGATTACGTGATCCAAATCAACTAAACCATGACCAATCATCACGTGAGATGGAGTAGTTTTCAATGGTGAACATCGTTATGTTGATCATATCTACTATATGATTCACGCTCGACCTTTCGGTCTCCGTGTTCCGAGGCCATATCTGCATATGCTAGGCTCGTCAAGTTTAACCTGAGTATTCTGCGTGTGCAAAACTGGCTTGCACCCGTTGTAGATGGACGTAGAGCTTATCACACCCGATCATCACGTGGTGTCTGGGCACGACGAACTTTGGCAACGGTGCATACTCAGGGAGAACACTTCTTGATAATTTAGTGAGAGATCATCTTATAATGCTACCGTCAATCAAAGCAGGATAAGATGCATAAAAAGATAAACATCACATGCAATCAATATAAGTGATATGATATGGTCATCATCATCTTGTGCTTGTGATCTCCATCTCCGAAGCACCGTCATGATCACCATCGTCACCGGCGCGACACCTTGATCTTCATCGTAGCATCGTTGTCGTCTCGCCAATCTTATGCTTCCACGACTATCACTACCGTTTAGTAATAAAGTAAAGCATTACATCGCGATTGCATTGCATACAATAAAGCGACAACCATATGGCTCCTGCCAGTTGCCGATAACTCGGTTACAAAACATGATCATCTCATACAATAAAATTCAGCATCATGCTTTGACCATATCACATCACAACATGCCCTGCAAAAACAAGTTAGACGTCCTCTACTTTGTTGTTGCTTGTTTTACGTGGCTGCTACGGGCTTAAGTAAGAACCAATCTCACCTACGCATCAAAACCACAACGATAGTTTGTCAAATAGACTCCGTTTTAACCTTCGCAAGGACCGGGCGTAGCCATACTTGGTTCAACTAAAGTTGGAGAGACAGTCGCCCGCAAGCCATCTCTGTGCAAAGCACGTCGAGGGAACCGGTCTCCGTAAGCGTACGCGTAAGGTTGGTCTGGGTCGTCTCGTCCAACAATACCGCCGAACCAAAATATGACATGCTGGTAGGCAGTATGACTTGTATCGTCCACAACTCACTTGTGTTCTACTCGTGCATATAACATCAACATCAATAACCTAGGCTTGGATGCCACTGTTGGGTTTCGTAGTAATTTCAAAAAATTTCCTACGCACACGCAAGATCATGTGATGCATAGCAACGAGGGGAGAGTATTGTCTACGTACCCAACGCAGACCGACTGCGGAAGCGATGACACGATGTAGAGGAAGTAGTCGTACGTCTTCTCGATCCAACCGATCAAGCACCGAAACTACGGCACCTCCGAGTTCGAGCACACGTTCAGCTCGATGACGATCCCCGGACTCCGATCCAGCAAAGTGTCGGGGAAGAGTTTCGTCAGCACGACGACGTGGTGACGATCTTGATGAACTACAGCAGCAGGGCTTCGCCTAAACTCCGCTACAGTATTATCGAGGAATATGGTGGCAGGGGGCACCACACACGGCTAAGGAATCGATCACGTGGATCAACTTGTGTCAACTTGTGTGTTTAGAGGTGCCCCTGCCTCCGTATATAAAGGAGGAGAGGAGGGGAGGCTGGCCGGCCAAGGGGGGGAGGCGCAGGAGAGTCCTACTCCCTCTGGGAGTAGGATTCCCCCTCCAATCCTAGTCCAACTAGGATTCCTCGGAGGGGAAAAGAGGAGGAGGGGGCCGGCCACCTCTCCTAGTCCTAATAGGACTAGGGGAAGGGGGGGCGCGCAGCCCAACTAGGGCAGCCCCTTCTCTTTTCCACTAAGGCCCACTATGGCCCAAATAGCTCCCGGGGGGTTCCGGTAACCCTCTCGGTATTCCGGTAAAATCCCGATTTCACCCGGAACACTTCCGATATCCAAATATAGGCTTCCAATATATCAATCTTTACGTCTCGACCATTTCGAGACTCCTCGTCATGTCCGTGATCACATCCGGGACTCCGAACAACCTTCGGTACATCAAAATGCATAAACTCATAATATAACTGTCATCGTAACCTTAAGCGTGCGAACCCTACGGGTTCGAGAACAATGTAGACATGACCGAGACACGTCTCCGGTCAATAACCAATAGCGGGACCTGGATGCCCATATTGGCTCCTACATATTCTACGAAGATCTTTATCGGTCAGACCGCATAACAACATACGTTGTTCCCTTTGTCATCGGTATGTTACTTGCCCGAGATTCGATCATCGGTATCCAATACCTAGTTCAATCTCGTCACCGGCAAGTCTCTTTACTCGTTCCGTAATACATCATCTCACAACTAACATATTAGTTGTAATGCTTGCAAGGCTTATGTGATGTGTATTACGGAGAGGGCCCAGAGATACCTCTCCGACAATCGGAGTGACAAATCCTAATCTTGAAATACGCCAACCCAACATCGACCATTGGAGACACCTGTAGTACTCCTTTATAATCACCCAGTTATGTTGTGACGTTTGGTAGTACCCAAAGTGTTCCTCCGGTAAACGGGAGTTGCATAATCTCATAGTCATAGGAACATGTATAAGTCATGAAGAAAGCAATAGCAACATACTAAACGATCGGGTGCTAAGCTAATGGAATGGGTCATGTCAATCAGATCATTCTACTAATGATGTGACCTCGTTAATCAAATAACAACTCATTGTTCATGGTTAGGAAACATAACCATCTTTGATTAACGAGCTAGTCAAGTAGAGGCATACTAGTGACACTTTGTTTGTCTATGTATTCACACATGTATTATGTTTCCGGTAAATACAATTCTAGCATGAATAATAAACATTTATCATGATTATAAGGAAATAAATAATAACTTTATTATTGCCTCTAGGGCATATTTCCTTCAAGCATTGCATTCTTCCACCAGCAGGCATGCCACCGGCAGCGGAGAAATGCGATCTCTACCCTGCAGCATGGATCCAAGGTGGCCACGGGCCAAGATGAGATTGGGGAAGCGGTAGACACCTACTACTCTAGTTTGCTTGAGGAAGCAGTGCTGCGTGAGTTCACCATCCAGCTTGATGCATTACGGCTACCCACTCTCAAGCTTTCACACTGAGAAGAACAGTTCATAGAAGAGGAGGTGGAGAGGGTGATCAAGGGGATGCCACTAGACAAGGCTCCCGGCCCGGACGGGTTTACAGGAAGATTCTTAGCGGTTTGCTGGCCTATCATCAAGGGCGACATAATAAGGGCCGTGGAGGCATTTTTTCGCGGTGACATGCGCGACCTGCCTGCGATAAACAAAGCTATAATCACGTTGGTCCCTAAGATGGATGGAGCGGTGGATATCAAGGACTTTAGACCCATCAGTCTCGTGCATGGGGCGGTGAAGATATTTGAAAAGACCCTAGTGACTAGGTTGGCACCTGAGCTGCTAAGACTAGTGGGCAGCCACCATAGCACCTTCATCAAGGGCATGTCGATCCACGACAACTTCATGCTTGTACAATGCATAGCATGATGGCTGCATGCCCTATGAGAGACTACAATCATGCTCAAGCTAGATATCTCCAAAGCTTTCGACTCAGTGCAATGGCCATTCTTAGTGGAAGTGCTCAAGCATATGGGATTTGGCAATAGATGGATATCATGGGTGTGTGGCATCTAGCAAACTCAAGCACGAGACATGGTAAATGGCACTCCTGGGAAGCCGATATACTACAAGAAGGGGCTCCGACAAGGCGATCCAGTATCCCCAATGTTATTTCTCCTAGTGATGGAACCACTACAAAGTTTGTTTGAGCTCGTTGCGGAGCGTGGATCGCTTAGTCCATTGGCAAGTACGGGTATGAAGCAACGAGTATCGATGTTTGCCGACGATGTAATGATCTTCCTCAAGTCAAGCACCATGGATCTGCAGGTATGCGCGTCACTGCTCCACGTGTTTGGGGAAGCCTCTGGACTACGCGTATACCTGGCAAAGAGTGTCGTGTTGCCTGTGCACTGCTTGGAGGAGACAATGGAAAGAGTTGTGCAGCTCATGGGCTGCCCATCAGGGACCTACCCATGCAGATACCTTGGCCTTCCCCTGACCATTCGGAACCAAACTGTGGCACAGCTTCGTGGCCTAGTGGACAAGCTTGCAGGGCAGCTGCCTGAGTGGAAGGCTACATGCATGCCCAAGAGTGGGAGACTGGCCCTTGTACAATCCGTCTTGTGCACTATCCCGATCCATGTGATGATGGCGCTAGACTTGCCACAGAAGACAATAAAGGCCATGAATAAAATATGTCGAGGTTTCCTCTGGTGTGCAAAATCACAAGCAAATGGTGGGCCATGCGCAGTGGCGTGGGAGCAGGTATGCACACCAAAGTGGGTAGGAGGCCTAGGTATTCCCAACCTGGGATGGCTGAATGTTGCGATGCAATCGCGGTGGCCATGGCTGCAAAGGGCCGAACCATGGGCTGAGTTCGTCATACAGGTGTCAGAGCACTGCATGCAGCTCTTTCATGCAGCAACTAGAGCAACCGTGAGGGATGGAAGAACGACACTGTTCTGGGAGGACCGTTGGCTGAACGGGATGCAGATCCCAGAGATCGCGCCGAACGTACACCGCATTGTGGCCAGGCGTGTGCGCTCTTCGCGCACAGTTCAACAAGCTATTGAGGAAGGCACCTGGGTAGAGGACATAGGCCAGAGCTCACAGAACCAATGATGCATGAATACCTACAGCTCTGGTCCACAGTGCAGGCAACCCAACTACAACTGGGGCTGAGGCACGCAGACACTATCAGTTGGTCCTGGAAACAGAATGGACAGCACTCCACGCGTCCAGCCTATGACGCCAAGTTCTGCGGATGGGAAGTTATCCCGACGGTTGCATTCACGTGGAACTCTGGAGCGCCAATGCGATGCCGCTTCTTCGCATGGTTGGCACTCAGAAACCGTTGTTGGACCTTGAACAGATTAGTGTGACATGGATTGGACCACCAGGATGCTTGCCCTTTCTGCGATCAGGCAAAAGAGTCGATCCAGCACATTCTTCGACACTGCGGTTTTGCCAGAGAGGCGTGGACGGTGCTTTGTCGGGCCTTGGGTAAACCCAGTGGGTGATGGCTTTGCCGAACTCACTCCCGAATTGGTAGAAACAAAACAGCCCGCAAAGACGTCAAAACTCTATTCATGCTAGTGCTATGGGAGCTATGAAAACACAGGAACACAATTGTCTTTGAAGGTGCAACACCCTCAATGGCGCACGTGCTGCAACAAATTCAAGAGGAAGGGGGGACGTGGAAGAAGGCTGGCCTATTCAAGTGCGACACTACAACATTCTTTGGAGAGTTAGTTAGATGGGCGAGTGTGAGGAGTTAGCCATTCATAGATAGGCCGGTTCGGCTGGGTGGAGTGGGTGTTTCACACGCATTGTAAGTAACAGTTGTACGAGGGCTCTTTACTCCTCTATAATACTGTATAAAGTACGCGGACATATATACTGTCATAATATACCAATTTGATGACATATATATTACTACTATTTGCTATAAAGTTGATCAAAATTTTAAAAATTTGACTTAGAACTTATTCGCGGACGGAGGGAGTATGTAGGATTCAAAATGATGCCTCAATCATACGTTCTCCTATTACTTCATTTTAAAACGCGGTGAACCAGAGAGTTTCTCAATAAACTTTAACACCACATACATCTAGCCAAAAAAAGAAGCCTGGTGTACGTTTGCCAGTTTATGATAGTTACATAACATGAAGAGTTACCATGGTTCACAAGGGGGTAAAAGTGATAGTATATGTTTTCTCCCCCTTTGAAGCATCTCCGAAATAAAACTGAATGGACTGTTTTTTCCCTCACTGAGAGCTACGATGAAAGGCACAAAACTTTTTAAAATTGTACTCCCTCCATTCCATAAGAGCAACTCCAACGGGCCGACCCAAACAGACGGCGCATTTGTTCGCTTTATGTTCGTTTGGGTCGGTCGTCCGCCCGGCGTCCGCCCTGTTTTGCATTTGGGTTGTCAGTGCGCCCAATGCGCCGATCCATTTTTATGTCCATACTTAAATTTTAAAGAAGGCCCGAAATCATAGATCATGCCAGCGGCCATGTCTCATGCCGGCTTAAAAAAATGCACCACACAGTTCATGCTGACGCACTCGCCAGCGGCCGGCACACTTGCCAGCACATAAAAATGGGTGGGGCTTGAGTTCGACCACGCCATCACGGCCCCATGGTCATGCTAGCGCACAAGCGGGCATACAAAAAAGAAGGCGCTCGCGGCCACGAGATCACTCGTCGGTGAACTTGAGCATGTCGGCCTGCATTTTCTCGAACCATGGCCTCTTCCTTGGCGACACGGCGTTGAGATCCACCTTCATGATCTCCACCCCGGCCATCATGCTTGCGAGAGCCACTTCTTTGGCCTTGGTCTTGGCGTTGGCGGCCTCGATCTCGAGCATCTTCGCTTGCTTCTCCGCCTCCAACTCAAGCATCTTGGCTTGCTTCTCCGCATCCATCTCTAGCCTCCTCCTTTGGATCTTCATGAAGGCGTTCATTTGCTCCTCTTTGAAACGCCGGCGCTCCTCCTCTCTTGAGTCTTTCTTGTTCATCATTCCCTCCACGCTTGCGCTCAAGGCGTTCGATGCCGCATCCCGCTTGTCCTTCTTCTTGGAGTTGGTCTTCTCTCGCGATCGAGCCGGCTCGCCGTCCCCAACCTCCTCCACGGCTTCCTTTCCCCCGTGCGACTTGAGGGTGGCATATTGCGCCTTGAACTTCTCCTCATCTTTAATGACCCTATAGCAATGAGAGAAGTTGAAGCACTTGCCATTGTGTTGGACCTTGAATGCCTCCAAAGCTTGAAATGCCTATAAATATTTTCATGAAAGCATGTTGGCACAAATGGGATGCAAATGAACACGCAAGCATGAACTTAATGACACTAAAGAGGGCGACTTGCTATCATACCGTGTCTTGCATGCCGATGCCGCTCACGGGGCGGGCCTTGACGCTCTCAAGAGTGGCACAAAACTTGTTGCACTCTTGTTGGATCACTCTTCATCGATTCGAAATGGACACCCACCCACGCGTGCTCACAATTTGGTAAGTAGGAAACTTCTTGCGCTCATGAAACTCTCAGTGGACACAAATCCAAAAAGTTGAATGCTTTTGTTCGGCGCCGGTCTTGGGGTCTTGTCCAATGTACCTCCAACACTCGCAAAGAAGCTTGTCCTCGACCGCCGTGTATGCCTTTGTGCGCTTGCTCTTGCACTTCGGCTTTGGCCCGGCGGCTTGGTTGGCGAGCTCGTCCTCAAACAAAGGCTCCACTTCGATCTCGCACTCGTCTTCTTCCTCTTGCTCGTAGTCGTCCGAAAACTCGTGGTCGAGTGGGAAGCCGTCCAGGTCCATACCGACCTGATCACGCATGAAGGCCGACTGATCATAGGCAGCGCCCGGCGTGAACGCCTCGCGGCCATCCAGGCTTTGTGTCTCCTGGGGGTCATAGCCAGTGGCCGGCACACGGCCCTCGAAGATGAGATTCTGCATGTAGTCCTTGTCGCCAGCGGCCGGCATTTCGTCGAATAGGTTGCGGGCGTCCGATAGCACGTCGGTCGGCATCTGCCGCGCGTGTTTCCTCGCGCCTCCGGATGACGAGCTACCGGCTATCGGTCTGGCGTTGAGATTGATGGGCGCGGGCGCGGGCGTGGAAGACGCCGCCACGCTAACGTCGGGCGAGCACTCCCCGGAGAGGCGTGAGGCCTGTGGGCACACGTGGAAACCAGGTATCGGGGTGCAAATCGACGCGCGGGGCAAGTCGGGCAGCACCATCCGAGGGAACGCAGACGAGCCGGTGCTGGTTGCGGCGGCCACGACGGCGTTTACGAGGCCGTGCTGGCTAGGGTTTAACCCTAGCATGTAGAGTGCCTCCCTCGTTGCTGCCGCGACGCGGGCGTTGGCGACCTCTTGCTGCGCCGCGACGGCGACGGCGGCAGCCGTGACGGCTTCACCCCTCGCGTCCGCGGCGTGCCTCCGGCTCTTCCTCTTGGCTGACTCTGCCGCCCGCTGTTCGGGCGTCAGCGCCTTCTTTGGCTTGGCCGTGGCGACGGTTTTGCGCGGTGCACGGGGCTTGCCTTTGCCAGAGGGGGCGGTCTTCATGTCGGACGAGGCGAGGGAGGTGAGGCCAACGGTGGCGTCGAGGTCGAGGTCGTGGTCCATGGCGGGTGCGGGCGGAGGGTTTTAGGGAAAATGTGGGAAAATGGTGATTGTTGCCACCGACTAGCGGGCCCGGAAAGAGAAGTAGGCGCGCGGGTGCGCGTCCGTCACGTATCCGCGCCGACGCAAATCCGGCTCAAAATGAGGCCGAAAATGGGTCGCACACGAACGAAAAGTGGACGCGCGTCCATTTGGATCGGCACGTTAGGCCGCCTTTTATGTCCGCGCCGACCCAAACGGATGACGGTGGACAAAATGGATCGCCCCATTGAAGTTGCTTTAATGTAAGACGCTTTTTGACATTATTGTAATGTTAAAAACGTCTTACATTATAAAACGGAAGGAGTAGATAAGAACGGGATGTCGTTCAGTTGTGTGTTTTTTACATTCCTACATTTCAAGATTCAACCGAACTCAAGTGACCCTAGTGCACTTCGGTTCCATATTACTACTACTAGTAAATTGTACGTGCTTTGCACGCTATTTAAATAATACAAAAAGGATGGAAAAATACATTTGAATATGTATTATCTTTTCTATAAAATCTTATCAAACAAAATTCAACTTGGTTTTTACCTTTATAGAATCCAAATTGTTCCACACTCTTTTTATCAGAGCATCAGATAAGTATATGAATAGATATATCTAGAACACATGAGATGGTTGAGTTGAAGGTTCAAATTAAAAAGCCACGTGGCAGAATCCTATGAGTTGAAAACTATATCCAACGGATGATAATGCTCGGATTTGCCTTCTCTCGACCGTTGGATGAGCATATCCAACGACCATTATTTAAAGCTATTGGCACGCTATATAGTGGTATAGATGTTTGTATCACGTCCACCAATTACCACGAAAACTCTAAAAAAAATACCACGAAAACAAAAAATACGACAGAAATTTTTTGCGCCCACGGAGAGCCACGGTGACAAGACGACACGGAACTTTTTCAAAAGGCCAGTGGCCAAGATACGCCAACGTGCGGATCCTAAACCAGGAGCACCAATCAACGGCGTGAACCGGCTCCAAACGTACTACCGTCCTCTCACACGCGACACGAATTTTGTGGCCCTTTCCCTTTCGCTTTTACGTACATCGGTCGATTCGTGTTTGCCAAAAAAGAAAAGAAAAGCCGGCTCCCACGGGCATATATTCTCCCTCGGCGACGTGATCCTTTTCTTTTAATTGCATCATGTAGTACTCTTTTTTCCTTTGCGATGTTTATTGTATGCCATGGTACTGTACCGCTTGTCGTGGCATGCAAGCTGGTGGATCGTATCCACGTGCGGTCACCGTAGAATGCAAGCATCAACGCGTACGTGTTCGGGAGAGAGAGAACAAAAGAAGCATCACGGATTATTTTCCTTTATGAAATGTGGCGATTTGGAGTGCACACACACACACACTCTCTCTTGGCGATCGATGGAGACGGCTCTGGCTTTCGGTAAAGTAAAAGCGAGACAGGAACGTCGATGGGGCGGTAAAAAGAAGAGGTGCGGTGAACCGAACCGGCCGTCAGGGCATCTTGGTTGGTTGGATGGTTGGCTACTAGTCGATGCTTTATTAACCTAACTGCTTGCTTGCCAAAGAGAGGCTAGAGCACTCGTGGGGAGCACACGGGTCGTCGGTCCAAATGGTCATCCCGCCAAAGTCCCGTGGTAAATATTTGTCTAATCAAGCGTCCGGTAAAGGGCTGTACTAGATCCTTGGCCGAAAATTTGCATCGACCGCCCTTGGGGCTTCGAGAGGCCGTGCAATGCATGTCACTCGCTATTTTCTTTTTCTTTTCTTCGTGTCGGACCATACTACTAGTACGTGCGTGTAGTGTAAAAGGGGGCGTCAAAAAGCGCCGCCTGGGGGTGAGCCGACCATACTACTAGTACGTGCGTCAAAAAGCGCCGCCTGGGGTGAGCCGACCTAAAAAATGGCTTTGGGGGCGAGTCGGCCCCCAACCGTCGGCCCCCAGGGCCATCCCTAGGCGCGTATTAAAAAAAATGAGACGTTTGGCGAAGTTATGATAAAAACTAGTTAAATTTCGGTCAAACATGGCAAATTTCGTCTAAACATTGCAAATTTTGACGAAATTCGCCATTTTCATGACATTAACCTAATCTAAAAAAGAAAGGCGTTGAAGTCGTCGCCGCCATCGTCGTCGGCGGCGGCCTTCTCCTCCTTGACGCGGGCACCTCTGCTGGACCCGGCGTCGCCATGGCGGACTGGCGGCGGCGCGTCGTCGTCGTCGTCGCTGTCGCGTAGGACGACGACCCCGTCTTCATCGCGGCCGTGTCGACGCTTTTTGAAGTGGCGCAGGGCGGCGCGCTGGCGCTCCTTCACCTTCTCGCGACGCGCCTTCTCCATCGCAATGGAGTCCTGGCGCGCCTATTCTAGGGCCGCATCGTCGTCGTCGAACTCCGCCTTCACTGGCGCAAGCCCCGGCTCCGTCTTCACCGGCACCAGCCCCGGCTCCGTCTTTGGCTTGACGAAGCGCGGAGGAGCCGACGAGGACGAGGCGCGCCGGCCGCCCTCGTTGATGACGATGCCGGCGCTGCGAGTGCGCCGGCCGAGCGGCGACTCCGCCGCGGGCTCGGCCTTGACGCCGAACAGGGCTGGAGTGCCGGAGGAGTGCGACGAGGATCGGGAGGAAGAAGAGGAGGAGGAGGAGCCGAACTTCCTTGGCGCCCATGGCCCGACGCGTCGGTGCTGCGTCGAGGGGTACGCCAACGGCGGGTCGTTGCCGCCCTCGAGGTACGTGAGCACGCCCTCGAGTGTGCGGCCGGGGACGCCCCACCAAAGGTGGCGCCTCTCGCTGTTCTGCCGGCCGCCGACCATCGGCGCGCCGTTGGTGGACGTCAATCGCTGCTGCTGGCGGCGCTCGAAATACGCCGCCCAGGCCGCGTGGTTGTCGGCGGCGTACTGGGGGAGGGAGAGTTGGGCATCGATGAGGGACGCGCGCACGATCTCGACCTCCTCGGCGAAGTAATTCGGCTTCGTCACGGCGTCGGGCAACGGGGAATGGATACTCCCCCGGCGCTGAGCCTCCACCCCGATGGCCCGGCGCGCATGTTCGGTGGCGCCGGGATGTTCGCCTGGAACAGGAGTCAGGACTCCTGTTCGCGGAGCGAACGGCGGCCGAAACCGTTGGCCGCCGCCTCGTCTCCGGGGAAGCGTTCTGCCATGGCAACGGCGGGGCGGGGCGGGCTCGGGAGAGGTAGAGGAAGGGGCCGTAGGGCGGCGCTCGGGAGAGGCAGGGAGAGGAAGGGATTGGACGGCGGCGAGGGGGGACTGGTCTGGGCACAGGCGAGTGGAGGTCGCTGGCTTTTATAGCCGGGCCGCGCCCGTGTGTACGCGTGCGCGGGAAGGGAGCCGTCGGCGCGCCGCCCCGTGAAGCGCCGTCCGTGAGGAATCAATGGCAGCAGCCTTGCCATTGATTCCCCGCGGGAAACCGAGGTCGTTGGGGGAAGACGAGGCGCCGAGTCGCTGACGCGGCTGGCCCGCGTCTATTTCACGCCAAAACAGCTCGCCTCGGCACCCCGGGCGCCTCCCGGCGCGCCGGGTTCGAACTGGGTTCGTCGGCGCTGTTTCCGGCCCAAACCGGTGAAAATCGAGCTCCTGAAACGCGACTGGGCCGTTTTCTCAGCACCGACGCGAAAAAAACGTGTGAAGAGACCTTTCTGGGGGCGCGGCCCTAATGTCTTTCGTTTGGCCCGTGTAGACGCTACGCAACACCTCGTTTGGCCGGGTAGATCTGAGCAGGGGTCACGTCCCGTCCCCTCCTCTCCGGATCTTGACCGGTCAAAGAGCGGACAGCGGGCCCGCCACTGGCGCGCATAGTGCGATGCATGTCGGCCTCGGGAGTCGCGCGCGCCTTGGGACAGGTTGGCGAGGGCGACGTGACCCTGCCCACCTCTGCTCCCCGCTCAGCGCTGAGGCCAACCCCTCGTAACTCGGGGAGCCTCGATGCATGTGTGTCTGTGTGTATGGTCATCTCTTCTCAGCGGTCTCGCGCGTGCCTAGAATCGAATCTTTCCATCCACCCACCCACCCACCGTATCATCGTCTTTAACAAAATTTCCTACAATATATTTTTCAAAATTTTCTGTGAAAAAGCACAAGTACAATACGTATGTGCAAATTGCCATAACTTTTTATTTCCACACGTGACGTACAACCAAAAGACAAATACATAATTTTAAATGGGTCACTTTTTGTCTGTTTTGGGGGCCGGATTTTTTTTACGGTTTGCAAGTTCACTTGTTCAAAACAAAAATTCATGGATCTGTGGTGAACTCATACAAGTTTTCACATAATTTATATTTCGGTTAGTTTTACAGAAGATTAAAATTTGAACCAAAATACAAAAGGGTTCCATAACTCATGTGATATCAACTCATCGGAAGCAGGTTTCATAAGAAAGAAAGAAGCATCGGACGACTCGGATACAGGCTGCCATTTTTATAACGTGCTATTCATGGTTGATGCCGTTCAAACAGCCTTACTACCTTCATCCTGGTTTACTGGTTTTCGTAATACTACTTTTTATCAAATTTTGACCATTAATTTATTTAACAAATGGTAATGGCATGTCACATAAAATAGTATCATTTCAAACTATGTTTATATACAAATTCAATGGTATTCATTTATGACATGTACTAATATTTTTATTGATTAATTTATGATCAAATTTTGACATAATAAAATAAATAAAAGATCAATAAACAGGACGGAGGTAGTAAATCATTCCGACGAGAAAACGCGTCTTGATTCTCTTTGTTTGCAATGTGCAAAGCCTAGTATTATAGCAGCCTACGTACCGTCCGTCCGGAAGAAATCTGCTTTTGCGATACTACTAGTATTCCTAGATGGAACCTCCTCCAAGTAGCCAGTAGCCACCCAGCAGTTGTGACAGGGTGTGCCCCACAGCGTTCAAAGCATTGCCATCGCTCCATCACGTCTGTGGGTCACAAGTGCGCACAGAGACTGAGACGTGAGATGATTCCCTCCCTCGACGAAATAAATAAATTTACTCCTGCTCCAGCCTTGCACCGCGTACCGGCACTGTAGATGCACAGTGCCGCTGCATCTTGGATGCTCGCTGAGAATTTACAGCGCTGCCCTTCGAACGATTCTACCAGCACTGCATGATGTTTTTTATTTATAACTAAGTCGGCAAATATATGACGTGATGCATTATTTTCAAAACAATGACCCCGTCGGCCCATCGGCCGACAGGAGATCCAAGAGCCCACTTCGGCCACCGCGCGCCGATCTTCTCCCTTTTCCGTTCATTTTTGCATCCAAGCGCAGAATGAGTAGATCGTAGCCATCCTCCGCAGCCTACAGACATTTTTATTCCTATGGTATAGTTTTTTGTGTACAAGTGAGGAAGAGCCATGGTGGGGTGGAGGTGCTTCGGCTCTGGAGGAGGTGGTGGTGAGGAGGAGGTGCGGGTTGGGGGGTAGCCGGAGTCCAACCTCCGGGAGCCGAGGGGGCGGCGGTGTTGTTGTCCGGTGGTGCAAGTACTTCGTGAGGTGGCCGGTGCCGCTGAGTTGAAGAGAGGAGCAAGAAGCAGGGGACGCACGTGACGAAGGTATAACCATGTCGTCACAAATTTTCTCTAAGTTGTACGGTTTAGCTAGTGTAGATAAGTCATATTGCGTACTTCGAATGTTAATTTGTCTGTGGTGGCATTTTAGCGGTCAGCTAGTATAGCGGATAATAATTTTGTTCGTTCTGATTAATAAGAAGATGGAAATGTCTGAATCAGTAAATTTGAATGTTTACTATGGCCCTGGCAATGTTCGATATAATAAGTTGGGGGTTAATCTTAGCGAGTATAAAAATTGCGTCATGACACTTCCACATCTGGACAGACTAGACATTAAACAATTGAAGTACTGGTTGACTACTAGTTTTGGGCTGGATCCTAAATTATGTTCCGCTAGTATTCATGCATTGTGGACTAAATCCTGTAAAAATGTCAAGTGGGAGTTGATGCTGATAGATAGGAGCCAAGAGTGGTTGACCCTGTTAAGGCGTTGCAGAGACCGAAGAATCCACCCGTATGCCCTAGTGCAACCTGTGGCGAACGAGGAGAATACCGTACAACTCCATGGTGGGTATGAAACCGGCCAAGACAGTCAAGTGGCTAATGAGATTTGTTTATTCGGGTCACATCCACTGGATGTGGATGCTAGCCAACCCGAAATATAGTCAGATTACGTGTTGTGTGGTCATGATACCCGGCAAAGTAGTCAGTCGACAGTATTAGCTGGTTCTGGTTTTGCTGATGGGTACGAGGAAGGGGAGGAAATGCAGAGGGTGATGAAGGAGGAGGACAATGATGGATTGACGGAGGATTTGGATTCTGGAAATTCCAAGGATGAAGTGGAGGTACCGATTCCTTCTGCATGGGATCAGGCCATATCGACCGGCCTTACGGTCAACGACGGCCATGAGACTCCATGGCAGTACAATCTGAACCAAGTCCAGATAGGGGTTATGTATAATACAAAGAAAAAATTGAAGTATGCCGTGATAAAGTAGGCTATGTCTACGCAGAGGATTTTCCGGACACACATATCAAGTCCAACAAACTATATCGTGAAATGTGTTGATACAAGTTGTCCTGGAAAGGTGCACGAGCACGTGCCAAAGTATAGCATTCATTGGGTTGTCACCAATGTCATCTCGCATAATTGTGCGAGGAAAAACCTTTTGGTGAAACATCCAAACCTGACTTCACCACCATCACCGACGCAGGAGACACAAATTGTGACAGACGAGGTTATCTATGGTCGTGGTGATCGTGAGTCTCACCCACCGCCTCAGCGCTTATCACCTTTCGGTCCTCGTCCGAGGAGGACCCAGATTCGTTGTCGTCCCCAACAGTGATATGGTTATCTATGTATGACACATATGTCCATCCATGTTAGTTTCAGACTTTTCTCATGTATTAGTCATTATCTATGTATAAGACATGTTTCATGTATGTGTTACTATGGCACTTGGTTCTACCTAATCAGGAGACATATATCTACCTATGTATGTGAAAGACATATTACTATTAATTCACATTGTTATTCCAGTTACATTTTGAAAGAGACTGCAATAGATAATTAAGATACAAGTACATCTAAATTAAACGGTAGGGCTGAACTTAAAAAATACAACTTACAAAACTACATGAAGTCATCATCGTTATCCTCCGTCGATGCAACACTCTTGCCCTTCGACGATGGGTACTGTTGGCCATGGTGCTCGGCATGTAGATATCGTCTTCGTCTTCGCTTGTTGGCAGTCCTTAACTAAGTAAGCTCTGCAACAGTGTTTAGGAAAATTTCACTATTATGTTGTTGCTTCTTACACCTTTCATGCAACCTAAGAAGTTCTTTTGTATCTCCTCATAGGTCCTTACAGGTCACCCGCACCTAGTTAATGCATGATCCAACTCATTGAGTGCGATGTCACTACTGAGGAGTTCGTCCCATGAAACTATTCTATTGTCTATACCGTAGCGAGCGTAGTTCAATGGTAAAATATCTCCTTGCCAAGGAGAAGATACGGGTTCGATTCCCGCCGCTCGCCCGCTTAATTTCTCAAAATACTATGATAAAAAGTTTAGTCTAGTTAACTGTTTAACTACTTATATTAAATTAAGTATTAATTAGGTGTTAGTCTAGTGCCGTATCCCTTACTATCTTACCCTTCCTTTGCATCCCACTCAAAAAAAGAGGGCGCTCCGGAGGCAGAAATAGAACTCGCCAAGAGAGCTCCAAAAATTGGGTATTAACTGAGACAAACAATGGGCAAACTGTTTGAAAATGATAACCGTACATCTTGACGAGACTACACTAGACTGTTTACCCACCTTAGTGTGGAGGGGGGGGTTATGGTTGAGAAGGGAAGATGGCGGGAAAGGGTTGGCGGGAACATATGAAGGGAAAGGGTTGGCGGGAAAGAACGACGGAAAAGGGTTGGCGGGAAAGAACGGCAAAAAAGGGTTGGCGGGAACATATGAATGAAAAGGGTTGGCGAGAAAGAACGGCGAAAAAGGGTTGACGGGAACATATGACGAAAAAGGGTTGCGAGAAAGTATACTTTTTCAATGTCTAAGATGAAAAATGTTGTACAGGATTCATAACTCAAATTTAAAAAAGCAAGACACTTCCGCCTAAAATAAGTCGAAGAAAGCTGCCATGCAACTTCAGCCTGGCGTTTATGCGAAGAGTTGGGCCCTAGAAGACTCTTCGGCCTAAAGATGACCGAAGTATACTCTTCGGCCTAGAGAAAGCCGAAAAGAGCTTTTCGGCCCAACTCCACATCTCTTCGGCCAACAGAAGAACGAAGAGCACTCTTCGGCCTAAGTTTGACCGAAAAACTGGTCCACGGCCTTATAGAGGCCTGCGTGGTCATAATTCTGAAAATCATGCATTAGGTCATATAATTTCCGAATTGATTATAAAAGACATTATAGTTTAAAAAAATACCACTCGCCACGTTTTGTTGCTAGTACAACATGTCGCTGCCATCACGTTTAAGATTATCAGCTCAACAAAATACATCAATCATCAATGGTTAATAATTCAGCATGTCGCTGCCATCACGTTTAAGATTATCAGCTCAACAAAATACATCAATCATCAATGGTTAATAATTTCACCGAGGTTGAAAATTGCTTTTAAAGGCCGAGCTCCATAGAGGCTTTCTTTTGCAAAATTCTTAAAAAGATTACGGATATACATGAAGGCATAATATACATGTGTGTAAAATTTCAGAATATAATAAGTTAAATTGAGGGCGTGTGGAGATGTGACTTTGTGGATTTGTCTTTGATGGATCTACTCGGATATGGTCATCATTCGTCTACGTTCGTCTGTGTTCAGATTGGATCCTTACGATTTATGCCACTCTTCATCAGCGGCGGGTGCTGTTCTGGTGCGTTGGTCCTATGGGACCTTAGCACGACGACTTTCTGATTGTCTACTACAACAAATTATGTCCGGCTCCGGCAAGGGTAGGACGATGACGGCAACGCGCCATCGACTCGCTTTAGTGCTTATAGTCATCGCCTGGTGGTCTAGAGATCTTAATGTAACTTTTGTTATTTGTAGTGTTCGTTGTACTGCAATGATTGAAGATGAGTAGATTCAAAAGCTTTCTGGAAAAAAAAGGTTGAAATAAGGGTTGTGTAAAAAAACAAATCTAAAGTCTTTTAACACATGATACTATTCACCCTTAAAGTCTAGAAAATTGTTTTTTCTGTACAAGTCGCATTTCAAGTTGCATAATTATTTTCATTTTATTCTAAAACCTGAAAGGTTGAATTATGATATTTTTTTTCAAAAATAAAGGGCTCTATGAAGCTCGTCCACCAAAACGTCATTCTCCGCCGAGGTTGAGTATAACTATTACTGTTAAAAAAGGATTGGGACACAGTAGCTCCAAACAAAACTAGTGGTAGTACTATAATATAAGTCTTCTGGACGTGGAAGCGAGGTACGTACTAGCTTGTCGTGTGAGGCATGGACGGGTCGGTCGACGTTGCTGTCGGAATGACGAGCGAGACCCTTTGACATCGCGTGCATTCGTCGTCCGTTGGAGCGTGCCGTGCCCGTAATGCTGCTGCTGCTGCTTTATCTACTCCTACTTGCAAGTGGTTTTAGACCGCGGGATTTATTGATGTTAAATAATCGTAATACACGGACGTCACCCTCTGTCTCTCTCTCCCCCTCGTTGTCTATCTAATATCTATCTAAGCTATCTACCTAGCTAGGTAAGGTTAACATATCTTGTCCGCCGAAATGAAGCTTATCGGCTCCGCTCGCGTCGTCGTCCGGAGACTCTAGGGATTCTAACGTTTTGTTTAGTGCAGATGATAGTTCAGGTCCTTCTCCAGGCACCGGTGATTGATAGCCTGGTAGTATAAAGAAAAACATGTTTTTTTTTGACAGTTTACTCCAGAGAAAACTCGGGCCGGAGATTTGGGCCTTTCGTAACCCGTATTCATCCAGCAAATAAGTTCAAGGAACAGCAACCTAGCGCTCCTTTAAGCTTTACTCAATACAGCGCGCACACCACCCGAACGTTTCCACAGTGTGCTGACCCATGTGGCATTTTTTTTCGCACCTGTTCTGGCAACCATTTAGAAGGTTCTGCGGTTTTCCTGTGGTTTATTTCAGAAGTGGTTTTATTTAGCGTTTTTTTACTTTCATTTTCCTTTGTCCTGTTTATCTTTTCTTAATTCATGAAGATTCACCTAATTCTTCATTTTTTTAAAAAATATGAACTTCTTTCAAACACTAGGTTTCTTTGGAATCTGTAAAAAAAATCAAATCCATAAACGTTTACCAAATAGCGCACTTTCGTCAAATCCGGGAACGTTTCAAATCCCCAAACTTTTCTTTCAAATGTGTTTTTTTTAATTTTGTGAACTTTTTTACAACCCGTGAACTTTTTTTTTCTAAAGTTAACTGCTAGTGGCTCAACTTGCTTTTTTATTTCCATTAGCATTCAACGGCAGACGATTCAATTAGTTAGGGAACGAACGAGAATACCCAGCAAGCAATCTAGTTGAAATTGTTGGGCCAGCCCACACATGCAGGTCGCAAGAGCGTTGGTTAAATAGCCCACTCCTAAGGCGCTGACTAGGAGCGACACTCCTTTTCACCGCATAGGCATTCCAGGCGCCCGTTACTATGTATTTTACAAATGGGCGCCTAAAGCGCCCCCGCGCTGGACCGACCAAGCTAGCTAAGCTTTTCTGTGTTTAATTCAAAAAATGCTCTCTGAGTTAATCGAACTCGCACCCCCAGAGTCAATGCACGTTGCAGTAAGCACGCAACCAAATAACGCAACGCTTTTAGTCGCATCTTTTCTTCTTTCCTCTTTCTTCTTTTTTGATGAGCTTTATTCAAGTTTGAAAAGAATCCTCAAATCGATGAACTTTTTTAAAAATTTGATGAACTTTTTTCCAAATCGATGATCTTTTTTCTAAATAGGTGAAATTTTTTCAAATTGGTAAATATTTCCCAAAATAGAAGAACATTTAAGAAAAATCCAATGAGCATTTTAAAAAAAATTGACGAGACATTTCAAATTATATTATTTTCTAATACAGTGAATTTTTTTTAAATCAGTTAAATTTTTTCAAAATCCATATTATTTTGAATTCAAGATTGTTTTCATCTCTTGTGAATTTTTTGATTTTCTCTCTCGAATGGAATCTAGTACATGGGACAACCCACCATGGTCGGTGTATGGGCGCCAGAGAGCTTCCCTCGCGCGTGAAGTGATGAATAGGAGCTCCCCACCACATAGGGTGCTCCAATTCCGTGCGTTCGGCACCGCGGAGCTAACCGAAGGCGCCTCGAACTCGCGCTGCTACAACACACAAATTGTTTAGATAACCACTACCACCTGTTGAACACTTGTGATGGATAGCAACGTGAATTATTTAACAACCATTGTATTCGTGCTATTTATTAGATTTTTGAACTACTCATTTGAAAACCATTTGGAAAATTCATTTTCTAATGGAAAAGAGTTCATGAAATATTCGAAAAACTTGACAAATCGAAGTTCACGAAATATTCAAAAAACTTGACAAATCTAGAAAAAAATTAATCAATTTTCAATAACAAATACATAATCTTTTCAAAAAAGTTCATGTAATTTGTAAAAAGTTCATGATATCGACTCAATGACTTTGGAAACAAAGTTCATCAATTTGAATAAATAATCAAATTTGAAATGTCATCAATTTTGAAAAAACTTCCCCAAACAGGAAAAAATGTTCATTGATTTTGAAAAAAAATCATAGAAATTGATAAAGTTCATGGATATATAAAAATGTCCACAAATTTGAAAAAAGTTCATCAATTTTTAGATAAGTTCATTGGGTTTGAAAAAGTTCATTAAATTTTAAAAACGTCAATTTTGAGAAAAAAGTTCATTGATTTGAAGAAAAAAATCATGTATTTAAAAATAAACAGTCAAACCAGGAAGAAAGAAATAAGACAGAAGAGAAAACGAAAAATGAAATAGGAAAGAAGAAAGAAGAAAATATGGAACAAGAGGTTACTTAGCAGATCAGGAATGGTGGCGTGGAGTTAGAGGCTGTTTGGTTGGCTTCCATAAAATCTGCCTGACTCAGGCACCCATCTCATGCGTTGGATTATGGAGGCCTGAGGCCAGGATCATTGCCTGAGCAAGGGGCTGCCTATTAGGACTTTATCCAAACAGTCCCTTACTGCCACGTACCTCGATCCTCGATACAGGAAGTCGCTCATTTGATTCATCGTGGATGCGCATTTTTTGTGTTTCAAAAAAAAATATTTGGGGGAGCTGTGCTGGCCCAATGTGCGCCCGTTTTCAAAGTGTATACTAACGAGGACCTAAGCTCTAAACACATTCGCTCCTCTACGCTCGCTAAGTGAATTGGGCCGGCCCAGCGCACATCCCTCTCCCGGTTTTTGACCTGTTATTTGGTTTCCCTTTCGTTTTTTATTTTCGTTTTTCTTTATTTTACACATGTTCGATTCTTATTTTTGTTTTCCTTTCGTATGTTATCAATATTCTTTCGATTTTATCTCTCTAATTCCGTGACTA
Source organism: Triticum dicoccoides (assembly GCF_002162155.2). NCBI lineage: Eukaryota > Viridiplantae > Streptophyta > Magnoliopsida > Poales > Poaceae > Triticum > Triticum dicoccoides. The sequence goes on from NC_041385.1 coordinate 12,099,824, forward strand.
TTTTTAATATTTGTTTCCAAAATTGTGAACATTTTTTCATCTATTCTGACAAATGTTTACCAAGTTCAAAAAATGTTCATCAAATTCAAACTTTATTCATCAAACAGAAAAAATGTTCTTGAATTTGAAAATCGTTCATCAAATACATAATGTTACTTTTATAAATATACGATATTTTAATCGTCAAACAATTCATGAAATTCTAGAATATTTTTTCAAATTAGTGAAAAGTATTTCAAAATTCATGAACAATGTCTAAAATCTACAAACTTTCATAAATTGAAGAATAAAATTTTAAATTGTCTTTTAATTAAAGAAAGTTTTTTAAAATCATGATTTTTTGGAAAACCCAAATTTTCTGTAAAGAAGAAAACGTCGTCCTGCCCACGCACATGGGCCAACCGAAAGGGTGTGGGTGCGCTTTCCGGTGTTTTCCATAGCGTTGGTCATGAAATAGGGGTCTTGGTTAGGAACTCTCTAGTCTTGTTTGAAAAATTAGACCTGGCAGACGGTTGAACCCCAAAAAAATGAAACTAACGATCCCAATGGTTGTTTTAGCATCACGGGGCGCTCAAACAATCGAACCGGAGAAACCATTTGACTTCGCTTTTTGGAAAAACCGGTGAACAAGGCGGTTCGCATAAACCGGACTGTTCGATGTTGATTCCAGAAAAGCCCGTCGATCGACTCATTTCCGTGCGTGCAAGTTGAGGGTAGTAAATGAAATAAAAACCTCTTTTGGTAGGGTTTTGGTCGATTGGGAGCTTTCTCTCCGAGTTTTCACCACACAGTCAAACACATAGTGTGTCGCTACCCATCCCACGCCACCCTTGCCTAGTGCCGTGGCGCAGTGACCCCGCCTCTCTCTCGCCTCTCCGGCTCTGCTTGGAAGCAGGGACTCCAAGACATCGGTCCTCGCTGCTCTGGCTTTGCGCGGTAGCATCACCACCAGGCCACCTCTATTGACGGTTGGGGAGCGAGAGGACGCTGTCGCATGCCGCCAGACTGGTCCGTCAATGTCCAACTCCGATCTCCCTCCACTCTAGGATGCCCGACGGTCACATATGAAGTCTGGACCTTCCTCCGCTCTAGAGTCTGCTCCAGACCAGCTCATTAGGAAGGCCCGACAACCGACTCTAGTATGATACTCTCTATTCTCTCCAAACTCCGTCCTTTTATTGTGGGCCTAGCATGAATCATGTGATTTTTGTACTGAAAGGTGTTGCTTTTGCTTGTTGTCCTGATGAATTATGTTGATGGCATGCTGCCACTTGATGTTCCCGATTAGTAGACTATGAATTATGTTGCTCGCATGTTGCTACTTGATGTTGCTGATTAGCACTACATTGTAGTTGTTGCTTTGTTGATTAGTGGTTACTTACTATGTGAATTAGTGAATGTGATTACTACTAAAGTGATACTTACTGTGTGTTGCTAGTATGCTACTACTTGGTGTTGCTTGCTGCTTCTTACTAAGTTACTATGTAAATCAATGATGTTGCTTGCCTTGTTAGTTACTATACTATAGTACTATGTTTGAGATAGATATTATCATGTGCATGAATTAGATATTAACATTTAGTTGTTGGTTACACTGTCATGAGAGTACACATTTTTTTATCTATTGATTAGTGTATTTATTGATAAAATATAAAATAGTTTATTGCTTTAAAAATGTCAATCGAACCGATGAACCGACGTTCGACCGGCAAAATTCCGGAACCGACAATCCAGCCCAAACTCTTATTGGGCGCATTAAGCGACAGCTAGAGTGTATTTCTTTAACTAGCGCCCACGCCATCTGCAAAAGTGGTACCTAAATGGGCTGTCCCATGTAATGTGTTTTCCATCATTTTTCTCATTTTGTTTTCTTTTTCTCCTTTTCGTTTCCTTTTTCTTCTCATTTTTTTCTTTTCTTCTTATCAAATTTGTGAACTTTCCAAATTTCGAGAATCTTTTTCAAATTTATTTATTTTCATTTTTTCGTGGACTTTACATTTCAAATCTGTAAATTTTTCTCAAATCTTGAACTTTTTCAAGTTCAAGAACTTTTCAAAATATGCGAACTTTTTACCAAATTAGTTGATTTTTAAAAATTTGTTGATTTTTTAGTTAAACTTCAAAAATTATTTTTAACTATTATTTTGTGATTTTTTTTATGAAAGAGTCTATGGTTCATTTGACCATGGTCAACCGTCAACGGTCACAGGACAACTAGCTAACCAATTTATAAAAAAATGTGATGAGACAGCCCATGTACCGATGGGCGGCGCCAATTAGGAGCTTTCCAGCCCAGTGGGGCGAGATATGAGCTACTGTCATATCTTGGACGCTAGATCGGCCGGCCTAATAGGGGGGTGGTACTTGTAAGTGGGTTTCTGTGCTGATTTCTCTGGGCAATTTCTGTGCTAGTTTTCTTGGATTTGTATTCACACTAGTAAAATGGCCCATGCGTTGTAATCTCCAATTGTAATCTCCAATGCCCATGATCACATTTTTCTGCATCACTGAGATAAACTATAACTCACAATTTTGTGAAATCAGAAAAAAAAACTTGTGAACAAATTTTGAACTTGTGAACATTTTTGAAATTCGTTAACAACTTTACAAATTTTACTTTTTCCTAAAGTATAAAAAATTGAATTCTGTTGATGAGTGGTTATACAATGGTGGTCCTTATGAGTGATTTTTTATGAACACTTTATATTATTCGCAAAAAAGATAACTTTCTTTTTTACAATTTTCTTCAATCGGCGAATATTTCTAGAATGGACAAACATTGTTTTGAAAATTGGTGGGACTATTTTTTAAATTCACAAACATTTTTTTATTTAACAAACAATTTAGGATTAAATAAACTATTTTTTAAGTCCCGAGCAGTTTCTGAATTTTAGGATATTTCTCTATTCATGAACATTCTTTAAATTGACGGACTTTTGCATAATTACATTAAAACTTTCTAATACAGAAAGTTCTTAAAAAATGATGAATATTTCTTGATTTCTGAATATTTTTTTACAAAATAACGAATATTTTTTGAATCCACAAACATTTTATGATTTATTAAGCATTTTATTTCAAAGTTCTCATTCTTTAAATTTCTAAACTTTTTTAAGTCCCAAATTATTTAAAGTAGATAAAACAAAAATGGAAATAAAATAAAAAGTAAATGCAAAATTTAAAAAACTGGCTGGCCGATGATGGGCTGGCCCAAACGGGCTGGAGAGTTCATCGGTTTAGTGCCCACAATCATGGTGTCGTGTCGGTGCTATTAAAGCCCAATGTCGAGGGCTAAACTCTGTTCGGAAAGGTAGTAGAAAACAAAACAAAACAATCCGTACTACGAATCAAGAACCGGGAACACTATGGAGATGCATACATGGTCATATCTGATTATTATCTACTTCGAGTTGCAGCAGAAAAAGTGTTGTTGAAGATCTTTCTTGAAGTCCCTCGATCAGTTCCATTGAACGAAGATCGTCTAGCAGGACCTGGTGCCCATGTTTGGTTAGGTTCCCAACAACATAGTTTGCATGGTTAAAAATCTGATGAAAGATTTGTATGAAGATATTTTTATTTTTTAGGGGAACCACCCTAGTTCGAAATCATGTTGTGGATGGATCCCTAAAAAAAATCAACACCGAGGAGGACGAGAAAGGAGACTCAGGAGAGGAGCAAAGCACCGCGCGCACGGTGTTTCCGAGCCTTTTTTTCTTTTTCTTTTGCTCTTGTCTTCTTGGACGCAACCGTCGGCTCATGCAGGGATGCATGGTTGCTTCGACCGGCATGTTTCTAAACAATGTGAACATCTTTTACATTCTATTCATAAATAATATGAACTTTTTGTGAAACACGTGAATAGTTTAGAATAGTCTACAGGAACATGATTGAAAAATCATATAAACATTTAAAAAATATGACAAACAATTTTTTCAAAGTGTCACATACATTTATTCAATTCTACCACATTTTTAAAAATATAACACGAACAAATTTTTAAACTGTGTTAAATTATCGGTGGTTATTTTCCAAAATTAAATGAATTAAGTTTTGTAATATATGTAATTATCATTTTTAAAATACAATCAAAAGTAAAAGAACAAAAAAATGAATGAAGAAGCGAAGAAGAAGAGAAAAACTAATTGGGTCGGCCCACTAAGTAGGGATGGAATGGCGCCTTGAGGGGATACCAGGTTCAGTCTCAGTGCGTGCAATATCTACACACTCCCTTGATATATGTTCCGCCTATAGTATATATACAAAATCGGTCAAACGCTAAGGCCCAGCAGGTCCAACTCAATACCTATGTAGTTGTGGGGCAGTTCATTGGGCCATCAAAGGACTGAACAACCGGGATCCATTTACTTGTGATACCTAGTTGGCATTGATAATAAGGATCTAATGAATTATGAGTTTAATAGATCCTCTTTAGCAGAAAGACGTATATTCCTAGAAACAGGAAAGGGTTGATAAATGATCAAGAAAAAACTTTTCTATCTTTCATTCTGAAATGTTCTTTTTATTATAATAAAGAGTAAGTGAATCAACTTAATAATTAAAAAAAATTAGTAGAACTTCTGAGACACACACGTCTCTTAAACCGAGTGAGTCACGCACGGCCGCAACGTTACAGAAAGAAAACATGCATTTTCTTTCATTTTTTCCACATTTTTGTTTTATTTTTTGTGTACTTCGTGCATTTCTCTGTAAAAAAAAGTGTTGATATTGCCTCGACATCAACACGGGGCCGCATGAACGCGTTCATCAGTTCGATGGAAAACCCATCGGACGGCCGGAGAGTTCACCGGTTTGGTGCCCACATATTCATGGTGCCGTGTCGGTGCTACTAAAGCCAAACGTCGAGGGCTAAGCCCTGTTTGGAAATGTAGTAGAAAAGGAAAAAAGAAAAGAAAATCTCTACTACCAATCAAGAAGCGGGATCACTATGAAGATGCATACAAGGTCATATATTGTTATTACCAACTTCGAGTTGCAGCGACGCCACCCGTCGCCGTGGTCATCCGCGGCGGCAAGAAGAGGCTGCGCGCGAGGCCGGCGCTCGGCGGAGCTCCAGCGGTGGCGACGCCAACGCTCTCCGCGCTAGGGTTTCCGGC
>NC_041385.1:12105363-12138893 GCF_002162155.2 Triticum dicoccoides
CTGTACAGCGGGGTGAGCGGGGTGCCGGTGTGCGCGTCCATGGGTCGCAGGGCGCCGACGCCGACGTGCGCGGGGCGTAGGAGGAGGAGAGGAGAGAGTGCGGCGCGAGCGGTCGAGTGTGCCGCGCGCTGTAGCAGACGCCCGAAATACACCGCGCGGGATGGCGTTTCTGACAGCGCACCCAACTCGTTATAGCGCGCGCGCCATTTTTACGCGCCCGCTGGAGCGATCCGCCGCGTTGCGCGCGCGCTAAAACCGACTAATTTACGGCGCGGCGCTAGTTTAGCGCGGCTGTTGGAGATGCTCTTACTGCAGGTGATATCGACGTTCCCCTGATATGTATCGCCGGTGATACCAAACAAAATCGGTCAATCGTTAAGGTCCGAGAGGTCCAACTCAATACCTAGTGTATTGTGGGGCAGTCCATTGGCCCGCGACACACACGTCTCTTAAACCGAGGGCGTCACCACGGGTGTAACGTTACCAAAAAATAGGTATTTTCTTTCTTTTTTTTCAAATTATTATTTTTTCTTTTTTTTTTGTATACTTCCTGCAATTCTCTGTAAAATAAAATAAAAATGTGTTGATATTGCCTCGACATAAAATGGGGTCGGATAGACGTGCTCATCACGTTGACGGAAAACCCTTCGGACCGCTGGAGTCCAGCGGTTTGGTGCCCACATTCATGGTGCCGTGTCGGTGCTATTAAAGCCAAATGTCAAGGGCTAAACCATGTTTGGAAATGTAGTAGAAAAGAAAAGAAAAGAAAATGTACTACGAATCAAGAACCGGGATCACTATTATCAACTTTGAGCTGCAGCGAAAAAAGTGTTGGTGAAGATCTTTCTTGAAGTCCCTCGGACCGTCCCACGGACAATTCCCTTGGACGAAGATCATCTAACAGGACGTGGTGCCATGTTTGCTTAAAGAATTTTCCAGGTTCCAAACAACATATAGTTTGCATGGTTGATAATCTAACGACAGATTTGTATGAAGATATTTTATTTTTCAGGTGAATCATCCTATTTCGAAATCATGTTGTGGGTGGATCCCCGAAAAAACCAACACCAAAGTGGACGAGAGAGGAGACTCAGGAATATACCTAGCCATATGTCGGGCCGGGCCGGGCCCACCAAAGCCCGACGTAAAAAATCTAGGCCTGAGCCCGGCCTGCCCCGGGCCTGACAATCACGCAAAAAGCCCGCCGAGCCTCTTCCTTAAACGACAAATACGACCGGCCTGAGCCCAGCCTGACCCGGCTGTCAGGCTCAAAATGTAGGTCCACGCCGGCATGTGGGCAAGGTCGGGCTGCCCATGTCCAAGTATACTCAGGAGAGGAGCAAAGCACCGCGCGCGCAGTGTGCTAGAGCCTTTCCTTCTTCCTTTTTCCTTGCTCTTCGCTTCGTGGACGCAACAGTCGGCTCATGCATGCACGAACGCATGGTTGCTTCGACCGGCAGCAATCGGATCCTTGATCGATGGATCTCCCAAAGCGGACGGCGCAATCCCAGAAAAGAAGGCGGTAAATCACGATGCAGCTTTGTTGACTCCCTCCCCTCCATTTCCACTCACGAAAGGAGAAAAGCAATATCCGATACTGATATTTATCTCTTCTTCTTTTTGCTAATGTCGATCGATCGAGACCAGAAAAAGGTTGGCGCCATTACACTACTCCCTCCATTTTAAAATAGATGACTCAACTTTATACTAAATTTAGTACAATTTAGATCATCTATTTTGAAACGGAGGGAGTAGTACGGAAAAAATTATATGAAACCAGGTCTCATATAAAGCAGGTGAGACCCATCCTGATGGATGGCACGTGGCATTCACAAATCACAAAACATCTAATCTTTCTCCCCTGATTTTAGGTAGGATAGGGTAAATGCTTTGTGATTTATAAATGCCACGTGTCATTCATCAGGCAGCTGCTAATCCGTGAGACTTGATCTCATAATTTTTTTTCCCGAGTAGTACTAACGAAATATCTGGACGGACCGGCAGGGGCATGCGGGTGGGTCCCACACGACGGCGACGCGCGTTCCACGTTAGCTCTACTGCTCCTCGCTGCCGAAGGGGGAAAGCACCACCACGTGGCCGAAAATACCGAGCTTGCCCCTCCCCATCGACAGCGCTCCGCAGGGGTGCACCACATAACAGTGGGCAGGATCGTAATCACAGCCACTGAGTTCCGCAGGCGGAGCACGTAGCAGTGGTGGTAGATCGCGGGGGACCCCACCGCCGATCCACCCTTTCGCGCCCTTTCTCCACCGCGCACGCGCTATGTGCACCCGCGCCCCGACTGGACCCCGCCTCCCACTCGCCGTACGACGGGACCCACGCGTCCACGTGTTCCGCCCGCGGCACCGCGTGGCACGTCGCCGCTAGGGCCACCCGGGGGATAGTACACGGCCCGTGCTGCCGCCCGCCATGTGACTTGTGTCTGCGAGTGGGACGGGAGCAGGGCAATAAACAGTGGCGTGGGCGTGGGCGGGCGAGTGGGAGTAGGAGTCGGAGTAGCGCCGTGTCGTGTGTGGTGTCTTCCACTCACTCCCGCTCCCGCCGTTCCTGCGACGCCCGAGGCGGAGGCGCCGACCCTCGCCGCGCGCGAACACAGATGCGGTGGCCGTGAGCGACCGAGCGAGGGCCGATCGACATGGGAGGAGGAGGCGGGACCAACCCCGCGGCCGTCGCCTTCGCGTTGCTCGCGGCGGTGGTGGTCGGCGCCGTTGCGGCGGCCGCGGAGGGGGACTCGCTCGCCGGCCTCGCCGCGGGCATCGACGGCGCCGCGCCAGGTGCGTGCCAACTTCGCGCGCGCATTCGCTCGCTGCGTACTTGCTCGTTTGCCGGCGTCGCCGCTGGCGGTGGCGATCTGCGCCCCGGTTGATCCATCCATGGCTCGTGCGAGGGGGATCGATTTCGATCCATTTCCGGAGCGACGCGAGCTCCGATCTCGGTGCCTGCCATGCCGTGCCACGCTCTTATTTTTTTTTGTCGTTTATTAGGGCGATTAACCACAGCCGTCGGTCCGTCCTGGCTGTCGAAATCGCGCGCTGTTTTTGTTTCCTAGTAAGTAGCTCAGGTTTCCTCGGCGTCTCGGTTCACTGAGACGTCGGCTTCAGGCGCTGATCCCGCCGGCCACCATCGGCTCCATTCGAGCTTCCAGTCCAGGTTCAGAGAATCGGGCGAGTGTTTATTGTCTTATTTACCGCTAATTTAATTCCGGTGCTTCACTGCTTATGCCGGACCTGCGAGAATGTATTTACTGCTATTTTATTCACTGCCGGTGGTGTCGGTAGATCCTCTCTGACGCTCAATCGCGTTTTCTTAATCCCATTCGGTACGCCTCAGCCCTCAGGCTCAGTCTCAGGTGGGGATGCTAATTTTAGCAAACACATATTTTATCCCTGCTGGCTTGCTACCTCGGCTCGGTTGCTAGAACCAGTCAAACCGTTTGCTGGTGGCGTATATTTTTAGTATATTCATTCATGTCGATGCTGTGATCGATCTGCTACGCCTCGCCGACGAGGTTGACGACTTCCACTCCAAGCAACTCCTGGCTCTCCTAGGAAGCATAACTGGCCACCCTTTTTTTTGTCTAGCAAAGGCCTCCTGACCCTGATTTTCAGTGCTTCATGTGACGAGAATTGACATCGCCGTAATTTATGTGTAGGGACTAGGAATGCGGGCTTTGATGCTTTTCTTACCATAGAAGCAAGTGCCCCTTTTGATTTGCTTATTGGTTTGTGTTAGCTTATCGCGCTTGATTTGCTTCTAGCCTTGTACTAGAAGCAAGTGGAACTTCGTTTGTAGCAGTATCAGTTTACTAATATATCATCCATGCTGGTGCTGGTCCTAAAAGGTCTGTATTTTTTTATCCAAATCTTCTGGTACTTCAGAGGTGAAGGACTTGGGGCCATGGGCGAAGGGGCTGCTCAACGGGATGCCGGACGGGGCAGCAGGGCCGGCGGCCATGGGGCCCGTCGCCAAGTACCCGCTGGTACTGGCCGAGGACAGGACGCGGCGGCCGGATGTTCTCCGCCATCTCAGGATGTATGGAGGTGGTTGGAACATCACCAGCAAGCACTACTGGGCGGTATGTGTCATTGTTTAGACTTTATTAATAATTAAACCTTTCATGAGTGTATTGCTTTAATTTGTTAGCCATGTCATTATACCAAAGTAGTATTTATGTGGGTTGTTGGGATCAGGGTAGTTGGATTAGTACAGTCCGTGTACGCACTAGAGATTCAGCCCATCAATACTGATCCTACTTTGAGGAATATAAGGCATGTCATCCCCTTTTAGTTGGCTGATGGTACTTAGTTTACATTTGATGCCCAAAGTGTCCCCAAATGTACCAGGAGTGTACACAGCTACAGGGAAGTTGCAGGATTTAAGACAGTAGGTTATTGCTTTCCTGAAACCATGTTGAATAATGAACAACTTTGTTGGAGAAACTAACTGCAAACGTTGACTTCGAAGTTATGGAGAAGAAAAAGGACAGTGGCTTAAAAATGGAATTGGGTGGCACAGAGTCAAGGCAAGTAGCATATGCCTAGTTTTATATAGTTAGCAACGTTGACGAAACCTGTTAGCATGTCAAATCTGACCATCATCTTTCAAGTTGCCTAGTTACTTTTAGTGACTGCTGGTTGCCCCCTTTCCCATTCTGCATTGCACTGCTATGTTAACTGAATCAAGTATGTTTCAGTCTGTATCATTCACAGGAGTTGCTGGATTTCTTCTTGCTGCCCTGTGGTTCATTTCATTTGGGATTGCTGCAGCTTCATTCTGCTTTTGTAAATCAAGAGTGGGCAAAGCAAAGGTTTCCCATGCAGATGTAGCACGACCTGTGTTGCTTGTGGTTGCTGTGCTTGCTTTAATGTAAGACACTAAATCTCTTTACCATTCATTTGTACTGTTGTTTATTTGTTATAGTTTGGAATATTTTTTAAGTACAACTCTAGATGAGTTTACTCTTGAGCAACTGCCATGGGTGCCCTTATCTATACATCCAACTTTTATTTAGATTAGCACTTCTCTGTACTCTATGGATGGCATGATTAGTTACTCCCTCCGTTCCAAAATAGATTGTAATCTATTTTGGAACAGAGGGAGTAGAACTTTGAAGTATCGGTTCAGGGTTCAGTACGGTATTACTTCATGTATGATTTTTTTTAGATGAAACAATGGCAATATTATATGTGCATACACAAATTTTCAATTCTTAATTTCACAATACAACTATGGTGATACATTTCTACATTATGTTATAGTTCCAAAATGGGCTGATTTTTATAACGGCCAAACATTTGTTTATATCGGAACAGTACATGTTTTTTTTCTCGTAATGTCCATTAAATCTGATTTTGAATCCGAGTAGCTTTCGATATTTGAGTATTATTCAATATGGTCAAGGATTTGAGGATGGTATGCCCATGCATTTGCCCATATTTAGTCTGTCAACCGCATCTAATATCTTCCATGATCCTTTTGATGCCAGAACTGGATGCATTGTCCTTCTCTATGGGCAGAATGAATTCCGTGAAGAAGCTACCGATACTTTGGATTATGTTGTCAACCAATCTGATTTCACTATCCAGACGCTCAGGAATGTTACAGATTACTTGTCATTTGCGACGACGATCAATGTGGCAGCACTGTATCTTCCATCAGATGTGCAGGCTCAGATTAACAATTTGAAGGTGGACCTAAATAAAGCAGCTGATACCATATCTTTGAAGACAACAGAAAACTACAAAAGGATCAGAAAAGTTCTCCATAATGTGTATGTTTCAAAGTTGTCCTTGCTTGTTTTTACCTCCGGAATTTCACTGAGAAATAGTGTGGATGTGACTATGCTTGCCAATGGGCTTAAATCTAACTAGGAAATGACACCACTATGCTGATGAAATACGTAATCATATGAAAAATTGACTGATGGCATTTCCTTTTTTTTAAGTTCAATTGACTAATGGCATTTCCTTTCTTTAAAAGGCCTCCTGATTACTTGCTTACTTGTCGTTTTTACCTCCAGAATTTCACTGCAAAATAGTGTGGATGTGACTATGTTTGCCAGTGGGCTTAAATCTAACTAGAAAATGACACCACTATGTTGGTGAAATACGCAATCACATGACAAATTGACTAATGGCATTTCCTTTTTTTTAAAAGTTCATTTCTAGTGATATGCTTCCAGATATAAATGAAATTCCTTTTTTACTACAGGTCTGTTGCATTGATTTGCATAGCTGTGTTAATGCCTGTTCTTGCATTCCTTGGATATGGTAAGCAGTTGACTCTCAATCTACATACTACATACTGCCCCTCCCTCTTTTCACTATGGCTGTGTTACACTCGCTTCTGAACTCGCTTGTTCCTCTCTTATGCAGTGCTGGAGCTATACGGACCAAGATATACAGTTTACACGTAAGCTTTCTGACCTATTTACCGAGTATTATGTATTGAATTGGGTATGCTTTGCAGTAATTTTGACACCTTTCTACTTGAACTTACAGATTTGCTACCATATGCTGGAACATCGTGGCAGCTCTCTTCATTCTTATCGGGATTCTTTTGATAGTTACCAGGTATTGTTTACCTTACATACTATCTTTCAAGTTCTGTGATGAATTATGTTAGGAGTGGTAAGACTTCAGTTCATGCTAGGCTGCTAACCACCATCCCGTTCTTGTTGAATCTCAATTTTTTTGGATATCCAACCATGAAAGCAAATCTAAAAATCTATATAGGACTCAAGTATGTGCGAGAAACTTCTTTGTCCATTAATACATCCTCCATTATTGATGTTAGTAGTTAGCATCAATTGCTTTCCCTGCCGAACTAGCAAGCAGTTCTGTTGTTCCAAAGAGGATGCAGCCCATTTGTCTAGTGTTAATATATTATAATGCTTTTTTTTATTTTGAACTCATAATTTTGTTGTTGCTGTAGTGCTTCAAAGGATACATGCCAGGCAATGGACGAATGGGCAGAACATCCTCGAGCAGAAACTGCTCTCAGCAACATCCTTCCATGTGTGGACGCGAGTACAACCAACCGAACCTTGTACCAGAGTAAACAAGTCGTGGTGCAGCTCGTGAAGTTGGTCAACAGGGCTATATCTGCTCTTTCGAACCGAAAAGAGCGCCATCTGCATCCTGGGCAGCTCATGCCTTACCTGTGTTCTCCCTACGATGAAAACCTGAATGATCGGCAGTGCTTGTCCAAGGAGGTGACATTTGACAATGCAACGACAGTAAGTGTTGTTATTCTTCTGCTTCTTATTTAAGATCTTGTTGGCATCTACTAATTTGATTCCACGCAAAATCTTCTAGGAGTATTGTTGTTGTTGATCTGGTTCACTTCTATCATTGTTGTTGCTACTGAAATGGGGTATTCTGCATAGATTTTCTTACAGCTGAACAATCTCTACTGCCTTTCAGGCATGGCAGGACTACACGTGCAACGCTCCCGACGCGGACGTGTGCTCCGGCCCGAGCACCGTGACACCGGAGATCTACAGCCAGCTCGTCACGGCGGCGAACGTGAGCTACGCGCTGCACCACTACGCGCCGCCCATGCTCAACTTCCAGGACTGCAAGTTTGTGCGCGACACGTTCAGCTCCATCGCCTCGCAGTACTGCCCGCCCCTGGAGCGAGACCTCAGCCTCGTCTCCGCGGGGCTGGCGCTCCTCGCCTCGGGCCTCGTCGTTGGCCTTCTCCTGATGCTCTTTGCGGACCGCCCCCGAAAAAGGGAGGAGGTGTCCGAGCAGACGTCGGGGTTCAGAGTCGCACCCGTGGACTGCTCCCCGTGACTGACAGACAGACAGATAGGGGATGCATGAGTACATTTTTTTACTTCTGTTGTGATCGTAAGATTAGTAAAGCTCCGTGGTTACTGAAATCAGTATAGTATAAGTTTCAGGACTAGTTAGGGAAGGGAAGAAGGCCTGAGCACTGCCGGGGTGACAAAAGGAGACGAAACCCACCCCCATTTTGCAGCGAAGAGTTTGGTGCATTGCGTGCTTCCTTCCATTGGTATGAATATGATGTAGTATATGATATGCTTCAGGAATTATAGTTGGCAAAAATGATGGTCAGATCAGCCGGGGGCCAAAGCCCCATTTATGCCATGAAAATTTACCTTGTGTCGTCCTGAAGTCCTGAAGTTCTTGAGAAAAAATCAGAGTTCATGGGAATAATACTGCAGAACTGATAAGCTCTACATTTCCTAAAAAAAGGCTGATAAGCTCTACATAATATTGCAGCTGCTAATCAGAGTTGAACAGCAGAGATCTTCAGAGTATATTATGTAGCTGAATAACCTGCTAATCAGAGTTGAACAGCAGAGATCATCCTGTGTGTCTGAATAACCTGGTATATCAGACACACATGATCATTTCCGCGTGTAAATAAAGAGACAATAGTTTTGCAGGTTATTCAGTTGGTATTTATTGGGATAAGAGATGGTAAAAATGCCCCAGAACATGTACCAGCCCCATCCCCTCCCAAGCATGCATCTATATGGTACTTCGTTCGTAAGCATTTAGATCACTACTTTGATGTAAACGCTTTTATATTTCTTTACAAAGGGAGTATATCACATATTCATTCGAAACAAATTTGGGAAAGCAGGAACATTGGCGTAGTAAAGGATCCTTGCTGATTGACGCAACAAGCACCGGTTGGGTGGAAAGCAGGGTTGTGAGCTCTGCAAACGCTGCGTCAGCTTCATCAGTTCACTCGAACTTATCAGATTTCTTCATCAATCGGTAAAGAGGTAAGGCCTTTTCACCGAGACGAGAAATGAATCGATTCAAGGCGGCCAAACAATCAGTAAGCTTTTGAACGTCATGCACACGCACAGGACATTTCATTCGTAGGATGGTGTCGACTTTCTCTGGGTTTGCGTCGATCCCCCGTTCGAAAACGAGGAAACCGAGCAATTTTTCACCCGGGACTCCAAACGTGCACTTCGACGGATTAAGTTTGATGTCATACCTTCTCAGGTTGGCAAAGGTTTCTGCGAGGTCGGTCAGCAGGTCGGAACCTTTACGCGACTTGACCACAATGTCATCAATATATGCTTTCACATTTCAATTGATTTGAGTGAACAGGCACTTCTGAATCATCCTCATGAATGTGGCACCGGCATTTTTGAGACCAAATGGCATGGTGACATAGCAAAAGCACTCGAATGGGGTGATGAAAGCTGTTTTTATTTCATCGGGACCATACAGTCAGATCTGATGATACCCGAAATATGCATCTAGAAAAGACAATCGCTCACATCCCACAGTCAAGTCAACAATCTGATCGATGCGGGGGAGAGGAAAATGATCTTTCAGGCAGGCCCGATTGATATGCTTGAAATCAATGCACATACGAAGTGAATCGTCCTTCTTAGGAACCATGACCACATCGACAAGCCACTCGGAGTGGTAGATCTCTCGGATGAACTCTGCTGCTAGGAGCCGAGCCATTTCTTCGCCAATTGCTTTTCTCTTCTGCGTTAGGTGGATTCTATGTAATGAGTTACTTTCTTAACGGGTTCAGACCCATTTTAGTTTTGGGCTGTAGGCAGAAGACAGAAACAAAATCAGAAGACATAAACAAATTCAAAACTCTTTTATTTGGCCCCTGGCCTGTTGGGCTTTTACACTGACTCAATTGGGTCAGTCAGTTTATTCTGTATTATTCTGTACTCTCTGGTTTTGCCAATCGACTGACCCATTTCTAAAATCAGTCGATTGACAGTTAGCCGCTTCTATATATAATAAGACAACTAATTTAGTATGAATGTATTACTATGATCATAGCCGGGAAACTTCACCGTCCCTTCCAAAACTTAACGACAAGCTTTGCTTGGGTCAGTAGACTGATTATTAAAGGAGCTGCCTTTCACTGGAGGCAGTAAAAATGCTAGACTCACGGACTATTTTTATTTTGTTGAAGTTGTGTCGAATATTGTGTACAAGGTAGGTTACAATTGGACTTGTAGTTGTATTGTGTTTACATGGTATGGAGTCGTGTCCAAGTAGGACACTTGTATCCTAGCCCTCTCTTATATAGCGGGGGTAGACACACGATGTAACCTATGCCAACATAATAGCACAGGCACGCAAGGGGGAGCCGGCGGCGTGTGCCGACGCCCGGGTGGCCGGTGTGCGGTATTGTGACGGTGTCACGGGGAGGAGCGCCCGTAGTCAAGCCCCGGGGATGTAGCCATATCGGTGGACCTCATTAACAAATCTCGGTGTCGTGTTCGTGTGATTGCTTGGTTTTCGGATGATCGACAATATACCTCGGATTTATTCTAACAAGTGGTATCATGAGCAAAGTTCGATTTAAGGCTGCGTGTTGATTCAGATAAGGGCCGTTGAGTTAGTCGTGGAGATGACATGTGGAAGAATCAGTCTTTGTGGCCGAAGCTTACGCTCGGATGAGAAGCAAGTTTTTCCGTGGAAGTCGTCTTGTACCGCGGTTGAGATCTCGGCGAAGATCGGAGGCAATCGAGCGACTGGATCGTGTACAGCAAGGGCATAGCGTGTTCGAGACCGTGTCGGCGAGATCGAGCAATCGATGGACTGACGGCGGCGCACGTGGAATCTACCAAAGCAGCGTGTGTTGGTGAGCGGCCAACTGCATCGCGTGGCGTGGCCCAAGGGCTAGGAGTGGGGGCGTGCTGGATGCGGGCACGTACCAGCCAGGTGCTGGATGGGCAAGTGACCAAGGTGTAGAAGTTGCTGACCCAAGGCAGAACACACGGGTTACAGTGCGATCGGTGTAACGTATACGTGATTTGTTTGGAAACAAAAGGAGACCGAGTCCGCGGTAGATGTGCAACGTAAGGCAGCCAAATCAGATCCAAAGGAAATCCATCAGGAGGACAAAGCAAGCTATCATTGGGATTGAGTCAGGAGCTACACCACGGTTAGTCGTACAAAGAATCTGGCGCCAGCGAATACCAGGTTTGAGGTGGAGAAGTTTGACAGAACTGAAAACCTTGGGTTATGACAGACAGCGGTGAAAATTTGCTGACACATCAAGGATGCTTGAAGGCGTTGCGGGATGTCAACCAGTTAAGATGGATGATGAGGGCTGCGTGGAGTTGTAGATGGTTGCAGTCAGAAAAGTCGGCTCGGGTCAGACACATAGGGCAGTTGGCCTGGACAGTCTGACGGATCGATGCAAGTCGGTTGGTACAGAAGACGGTGCGGAATCGGTGACGGCGACATAGGAGCGTGATGCTGATGGTGACCGACTTCTGGGCGTGGAAACACGTGGCGCAGGCCCGAGGCTTGTGTGGCTTCGACAAGACTATGACGCGGGGTTGATTTAAGGTGATGTACACACGAAGCTTGAAGTCGACGGGGCGTGAGGGTGGACTGATCATCTACCATGGAGTCATGTTGAAGGTGGAGCTGGATTGAGGGGCTACGGTGTAAGGACCAGAGAATCGAAGCCTATTCAGCGGGAAAAAGCGAGTGACACGTAGTTCGGACTGGAGCCCAATGGTTTGATGGAAGCGTGAAACTCGTCATCGGTCGGTGTTGATCGGTGGTACTCTGTAGTGGGGTTTGAGTGGCGTGGGTTCCCGGCCCTTGAGACTCGATCGGGACAGTAGAGGCTCGACGCGGTAATAGCGGCGAGGCATGCGGTACGCACGGGCATGAAGACGGGCCAGGGCTCTGGTGGTCATACATGTGGTGAGACAACTGCGAATTTGACTCGGGATGACTACAAGCAATGGTGAAATTTCTTCAAGTTTCAGACAGGCAGTGAAGAAAGGAGCGGTGATGTTGAGTTCAGGTAACTCTTATGTGTGACACCCAATATGTAAGTTGTTCACTTTCACGCAGGTCATTGATCAGTGTGTGATGGCGATGGACTGACACTCTGGAAGTTGGGAGTGCAAACTAGAGTAATGTGGAACTTGATTTTGCTCGAGTGTTGACTGTGGTCAAGAAAAGAAGGGACTACAAGTTGCAGGTGGAGTCATATGGAGTCTTTGGAGTAGCAGCGGTGCTCATGGGATAAGCTCAAGTCCAATGTACATGAAAGTTTGATGCATTGACGAACTCAAGGTGGTGGAGAATATTCGCCAAGGTGGAGTTTGTTGGAGTTGTGTCGAATATTGTGTACAAGGTAGGTTACAGTTGGACTTGTAGTTGTATTGTGTTTACAAAGTATGGAGTCGTGTCCAAGTAGGACACTTGTATCCTAGGCCTCTCTTATATAGCGGGGGTAGACACACGATGTAATCTATGCCAACATAATAGCACAGGCACGCAAGGGGGAGCCGACGGCGTGTGCCGGCGCCCGGGTGGCCGGTGTGCGATATTGTGACGGTGTCACGGGGAGGAGCGCCCGTAGTCAAGCCCCGAGGATGTAGCCATATCGGTGAACCTCGTTAACAAATCTCGGTGTCGTGCTCGTGTGATTGCTTGGTTTTCGGATGATCGACAGTATGCCTCGGATTTATTCTAACATACTTAACCAATGAACTTCTCTTCCCCTCTCACTAATTCACCCCCTGATTTTCAGGGGTGCCCGCGCGTTCCCTAATGCCCAATTAGCAAAACCCGCGTCAGTCTAGCCCTGTAAAACGCCTATGAAGTGCCCGTGTATGTAGCATTGCTCAGAGGCAGTCGCGCGCTGAGACCCGAACACCATGGAGAAGAAGCAAGAAAGGAAGGGCAACGACAGCGGAAGTGGATCGATCCAGCAGATCCCGGAGGAGTGCCTGGCCAAGGCCATCGGGCTGACATCGCCCGCGGACGCCTGCCGGGCCGGGGCGGTGTCGGCCGCCTTCCGGTCGGCGGCGGACTCGGACGCCGCGTGGGAGGGCTTCCTGCCGCCGGACTGCGACGCGATCCTCGAGCGGGCCGTCCACCTCGTGGATTTCTCGTCCAAGAAGGAGCTCTTCCACGACCTCAGCGACGAGCATGTCCTCCTCGACGATGGCAAAAGGGTGAGAGTATATGATCTTGCCTTGCCTTGCCTTTACTTTCCTTGAGCTACCTACTAATCGGATCCTGCTGGTGATTATTATGCTTTTAACAACCGATTTTGTTGAGCGTGTGTGTTAGAGCTTTGGGCTCCACAGATCGAGTGGCGCCAAATGCTACATGCTGTCTGCGAACGTGCTGGAAATTGCTTGGGTTGGTGTGGATCTTTACTGGACAAAGAGGTCCGACCCAGATTCAAGGTATATTCCAGACCTACTCCCTCTCATGATCCAGTCTCTAGTTTTTTCTTGTATATTTTGACTACCCTGGGACGCTTTTATATAACAACAAAAATCATAGTATTACACATGTTCGACTCAAACACCTAACCATGCATACATCGAGTACAAGTAGACCTATATACCCACAAACACAAAAAAGCAGATCTATATACACATATTTGACACTAACTCTAACATAAAGAACGTCTTAATTTCATTGCTTACAAGATTATTAATTAATCTGCTTATTTATTTATTTGACAAATAATTTAGCAGGTTCTCCAAGGTGGCTGAGCTTGTGGCGGTGTGCTTGTTTCACATCCATGGCATCATCAGCACCAAGGAGCTCTCTCCTGGTACCCACTATGCGGCGTACCTTGTCTTCAAGCTCACCCACCATGCCTCCGGCCTTAACTCTCCATGCCAGCGATCGCGCGTCGACATAGGCGAGCAACTGGTGCGGAGCGCCCATAGGGTGTCTCTCCACCCCTGCAATCGTGCTTGTTCCGCTGGTAATGACCAAATGTCGATGATGAATGGTGGCACAAAGTTGCACGAGCACGAGGATGAAGAAGGAGGCGGTGCCATCAGGTACCCATGCCCACGGACCGATGGCTGGTTGGAGCTGGAGATGGGCGACTTCCACACATCCACAAGCGTTGATGATGCAGATGTTTACATGGAGCTGCGGGAGTCCGAGGAGCCGCAATGGAAGAAGGGACTAATCATCGAAGGAATTGAAATAAGGCCCAAGAACTAATTGATATGATAATCCTCCGTAACAGCACTATCGTAGTTCATGTTTTATTTAAGATGTGTACCGCTAATAAATTGTTTTACAGTGACCTAATATCTGATAGTTCTGTACATATGCTAGCTGCAAATACACCTTTTTTGTGGGTTGTTACAAATACACTTGATGGTGCGTAACTAAATTATATGCTTCCTAGAGCCTGTTTGGTTCCTCTCCGCTCCTCTGACTCCGCTCCCGGAGCGGACCAGCCTACAACTCATTTTGACGGAGTGGCGAAAACCCAGCTCCGCGGAGCGGAGATTTACCGAACAGGGCCCTAGTATGCCAACTGGGTATCTTCAATATTTAAACTTTAGAGAGAGTCTAAATTAATAAACATGGGCCACAATATATCTTGTAAGAGATGTTAGTTGATTTAAATACAATGTTATTCTCTCCCCATTATTGTCACGCCAACCATGTTCCCTACATCTGCGTATTTAGGGCTGGTTTCCCAAAAACCGTTATTCCAAAATTGTAGGGCCACATTTCTTTGGTGCTTTTAAGTTTTACCCCACCTACCACGTGAAACATGTGGTAAGCAATTCAAAAAATTCAAAATTTTTTTTGCCCCACCTCTCATCTCGAGTCTTGCATGTAGCATTCCATGTTTCCTTAGATCTCTCACAGTGGGAGTGTCATAAGTGTATCAAGTGTTGCCATCTAAGCCCCCGCAAAAAAAGATAATATGATACTATAATTAAGGATGTGAGAGGAGGTTATAGTATAAAACCCCCGCATGTTTTACGAGCAGCTGTTGGAGATGCTGCAATGGGCAGCAAAAAAAATGTTTGTTGAATTAATATCGCAAGGCCATAATCAATGAAAAGGAAATGAACATCAGCAACATGCTCGTACCCTCTCATTTTTGGAACAACAGGGAGGGGCCAAAAAACTAGCATTATATTACTCCAAAGAAATACAACACTGTGCAATGGACTCAAAGAAAATGAAACTAAAACCAAGTCCTCCCATTTTGCACACAAGACCAGAAATTTCGTTATTCCTTCTTTTATATTCACTTCTGAAATTTCTAAGGACCTGTACTAATAAGTGACTTGTTTGTCCGCTGGTTCTAGTTGCTTAGCCGATCGGCATGTTGTCCGGAATCCTACGTCCATGGAGATCACCTCCCTTTCGCATGTCGTGGTCAAAAACGACGTAAGCGTGGTTTGCACTTCGTAATTTTCATTTGATGATGTATGTACGTGTTTGTAAATTCACTATTGTTCGTTCAATGGGACAATCTCGGAGAGGAAAATGACACCGTTATTTATTTATTTATTTATTGAGTTGGAATGATGCTGTTATTATAAGTATATCTTCAAAACAGAGAAGAATTGCCAAGAACGGACACCAATGATTGAGAGTGAATTGCAGAAAACATCGAGATTGAAGGCTAGGGTTGCAGAAATCACACTTCTATAATTTTTTGCCAAAAACCATTAACTCCGAGGCTTTTTTTTTTTGCAAAAAACACTAGTCATCCGATTTGCTCGTTTTAAGCCCGATTTTGACATGTGGGCCCCACTAAGCCATGATATAACAGATCACAAATAGACAAAATCACTTTGACCAAACTGTAAAAGGACGTAAGAGGATAAGATTGGTGTTGTAAAAAAAGAAGAGGACACGATCTGGCTCGGCCTCCCGCTGCCCAGCCAGCGAGCTCACTCCATCGCCTGGCCATGGACGCCCAAGTTCGCCAGCGAGCCCGCCGTCCGGCAGGATCTGCCTCTTCGTGCTCTTCCGGTGCGGGCGGCCTCACGCCGCCTTTCCCCGACTCTCAAAGGTGGTGGCCTGAAGAGGAGTGTCCGCCGGCGTCCATGAAGGTCATGGAAGATCCGATTGCTTTTTCTTTCAGGGGTGTTTTTGCAAATCACAAATGTATCAGGATGTAATTGCCTTTTTTCTTTGCCATGTCACCGTGTTCACTGGGACCCACCTATCATAATCGTGCTCAAAACGTCCTAAGCAGACGACTAGTGTTTTTTACAAAAAAATAGTCTCAGAATTAGTGGGTTTTGGCACAAAACTGTAGAAGCGTGGTTTATGCAACTCTAGCCTTGAATGTCCATGTTTTCTGTAATTCACTCAATGAATGAGGACGTAGCTGCGGGATTACAGCTAAGAAGTGACTTTTTTTTGGAACAACAGGGAGGGCGCCCAAAACTAGCATTATATTACTCCAAAGCAATACAACACTGTACAAAAGACACAAAGAATTAAAACCAAGTCCTCCCATTTTGCACAAAAGAAACCAAATGACCATATTGATTTTGGTTTAAGTGAGCGATACAAATTGTCATGCCACTTAATTACCACGGGTCAGGCATGATCTGGTCTCTCACATGGAAGATGAAAAACTGGTTCAAAAGAACTGATGCATAGAGCTACACTGCAAGAAATTCCGTTATCCCTTTTTATATTCAATTCTGAAATTTCTAAGGACCTATACGAATTAAGTGACTTGTTTGTCCGGTGGTTCCAGTTGCTTGCCAATTGGCGTGTTGTCCGGAATCCTTCGACCATGGAGATCACCTCCCTTTTGTCAGCTCGGCATACGGCTCTACCAGGTGCTCGCGCATGTCGCGGTCAAAAACAACGTACGGGACCAAACGCGTGGTTTGACTAAGTTAAAAAAATTATTAACATCCACAATACCAAATCCATACCATTGCAATCACCATTCAATATATTTTCATATCACATATATTTTTTATTATAAAAATTTAGATTGTTTTTATAAACTTGATCAAACCTTATAAAGTTTTGACTTAGATCAAAGCTAATATGAGGAGTAAATAAAAACGGAGGGAGAACGTCCGTGTTTGTATAAGTCATTATTGTTCCTCCAACGGGACAATCTTGGAGAGGAAAAGGACACCGTTATTTATTTGAGTTGGAACCACGCCGTTTTTATAAGTATATAGTCAATTCAAAACAGAGAAGAACGGCCAAGAACCAACGCCAATGAATGAGGACGTAGGCACGTAGCTGCCGGGTTACAGCCAAGAAGTGACTTTTGTTTTTGCGAACCAACCTGTGGTTGGATGATTAGAGGGACTGTGGTATCCCCAGCCCATCAGGGTTCAAATCCTAGTGCTCGCATTTATTTCTGGATTTATTTCAGGATTCCTGGCGATGTGCATTCAGTGGGAGGAGACGTTCCCGTCGACGACGAAGGTGCCTACGGCGACTTCGTAAATTTCAAGATGATATGCCGGTTCAGTCTTTCGGAGGTGCTCATAGGGGTAGGGTGTGCGTGTCTGCGTTCATAGGGGTGAGTGTATGCGCGTATATATGAGCGCTTGTGTCTGTACTGATGTTCAAAAAAAAAGAAGTGTCTTTTTTGAGCAGCAAGACTTGACTTTAAAGCCGTTCCGGATGCAATAATGCACTTCTTATTGCTCTGGCCTGGCAGTTAATTACTAGTATTTCATTGCCGGCCAAGCGCCCACTCCAACTTGGACGTCCCCCACCCTCTCTGTCTCACGCCCACTGCTCGGGGTAGCGAGAGTTTGACCGGTGTTCTATCGATTGGATTTGAAGGTTGGTATCAAGTTATTTCATACCCTTTGTTACTTCCCGAAATTCCTTCTATGCTCTCGTTTCTTAGATGCATTTCGTTGTAGATCTGCATCGCATTCATCCACATGATACACAGACTTAATTAGCCATACAGGTAGGTAGATGCCAGTTTATATATATGTATGTATGTAGCAATCTTTACAAAAACAAGCCAAATAGAGATCTTCTTGCCAGATAGAATTCATGGGTTTATCTCTTCTTCTCTCCCTTAACAAGATAGTACAACTTTGTACAGCTACTGCATATAAACATACAAACATGGGCTAACAAATTCCATCATCACTGCAGGGTTCAAATCATGATGTCTGCAGTTGCAGAGCAGGTGGTTGGTGGTTTCTCATCAGCTGTTATCCAACGTGTTGCTGACAAGACGATGGATTACCTAGGGAGCAACTACAATCTAAGCCATGCTACCGAAGAGCTTCTGACCAGACTGCGCACAAGCCTCACCATGGTGAAGGCAATTACCGAGGTGGCTGATAACCATCTTATCATCAGCAATAGCCTTACCAAGTGGCTCAGGAACCTCCATACTGCTGCCTATGAAGCCGAGGATGTGCTTGACAGATTTGATTGTCATGAGATAGTTGCCGGAAAGCGCAAGGTGAGCGAGCTCATTTCGTCTTCGGTCAGGGCCCTGAAAAGTCTGGTTGTACCTGATGAGGGCATGAAAATGCTTGAATGTGTTGTGCAAAAGCTAGACCACCTTTGTGCAATCTCCAACACGTTCGTTGAGCTAATGAAGCATGATAATTTGAATGCCATTAAGGAGGAAAGAATTGTGGAAGAGACTACTTCTCGTGTTCCAATTGATGTCAAGGTGTTTGGCCGTGATGAAGTTCTAGAGTTAATACTGAAAATTATGTTGGGTTCATCTGGCTCTGAAACAGAACCCAGTAGCATAAGAGCAAAACTTGGGGCAAGGTATCGCATTGCTGGTGTTGATGTTATTCCGATTGTTGGTATGAGCGGCGTTGGAAGACCACCCTTGCTCAAGTCATTTACAATAATGAAAATGTAAAGGGTCACTTTAAGCAAAGATCATGGGTTTATGTTTCAAAACACTTCGGTGTGAAAAGAACATTGCAAGAGATGTTGCGCTCTTTTAAAGGAAACTATTCATCTTTTGGCTATGCAGAAAGTCTGGAAACAACTGTCAACAATATTCAAAGTGTCATCCATCAGGATGGAAGATTCCTTCTTGTTCTAGACAATGTTTGGGATGAGATGTGTGACCAGTGGAATAGTTTGCTTACTGCCATAGCTTGTGACGTGCCAGGAAGTGTTGTTGTCACAACACAAAGCAAAAGGGTTGCAGACACAGTGGTGACAATGTGTCAAGTCCCACTAGCACCTTTGCCATGGGAGAGTTTTTGGCCAGTTTTCCGGTATTATGCATTTGGCACCACTGATGTTGTGGTTGAGAACAATCAGACTCTTTTGTTAATTGGTGAACAAATAGCAAAAAAACTAGATGGTCTGCCATTAGCAGCGAAAGTCATGGGAGATTTGATGAGGTCCAGATTTGCTGTAGATCACTGGAGAAGCATCCTGGAGAGCGATTGGTGGGACATGAGTGAAGTTTTATGTGGAATCCTTCCATACATGGGAATTAGTTATCAAGACCTGCAACCTAGACAGAGGCAGAGCTTCGCTTTCTGTTCGATTTTCCCACAAAACTACCTGTTTGACAAGGACAGATTGGTCAATATGTGGATTTCCCACGATTTCATCCAACACAGCGAATTTGATGGAACTAGATTAGAGGATATTGGGAGTAAATTGTTTGATGAACTTGTACAAAGATCATTTTTCCAGTCTACATTTGACAACAAGAGATACACTATGCACAATCTAGTAAGGGCTCTGGCAATTGTTGTTTCTTCAAATGAATGCTTCCTCCACAAAGAGACCTCACAGAGAGCATCACCAACTGTTCGCCACTTGTCTCTTCAAGTTGGTAATCAACTGCACATTCATGAGGCGAACAGGTATAAAAATCTTCGGACAATCTTACTGTTTGGTCATTGTGACAGTAATGAAATTTTTGATGCTGTTGACAATATGTTAGCCAACTCAAGAAGCATCCGAGTGCTAGATTTATCTCACTTTGAGGTGATGACGAGTATGCTGCCCAATCTTGCATTATTGAGAAAATTGAGGTTCTTCGATCTTTCTTTTACAAGAGTTAACAATTTGCGCAGCTTCCCTTGTAATCTTCAATTTTTATACCTCCGTGGGTATACATGTGACTCAGTTCCTCAAAGCATTAATAGGCTTGCCAGCCTACGACACTTGTATGTTGATGCTACAACTCTGTCTCGAATTCCTGGTATTGGGCAGCTGAGTCAACTTCAAGAATTGGAGAACTTCAGTGTTGGAAAGAAAAATGGATTCATGATAAATGAGTTGAAGAGCATGCAAGAGCTATCTAAGAAAATATGCATCAGCAATATCCACATCATTAAGAACAGGCACGAGGCAAAAGATGCATGTATGATTGAGAAGAAACACCTTGAAGCACTTGTGTTGACGGGCAGAAATGTATCCAAAGATGTACTTGAAGGATTGCAGCCACACCCAAATCTAGGAGAGCTCATGATCGAAGGTTATGGGGCCATAAATTTGCCGAGTTGGATGTTACAAGGTCAAATATACACAAAACTTCAGTCCCTTCATGTTGGCAACTGTCGGCTTCTAGCTGTACTTCCACCATTTGGAAATTTCCCTTCACTCAGGCGTCTCATTCTAGACAACTTGCCGTTAGTGAAGCATGTTGATGGAATATCTTTTGGTTGTCTTAGAAGTTTGGAGGACCTCAGAGTTTCTTCCATGACATCATGGATAGATTGGTCACATGTGGAAGATGATCATGGCCCTCTCCTTCCACATGTCACAAGGTTTGAACTTCACAACTGCCCTAAACTTGAAGAAGTACCACATTTGTCATTCATGTCTTCGTTATCAGAACTTGACATTTCATCTTGTGGGAACCTTGTCAATGCACTGTCACAATATGTGGAACTCTTAAAATGTCTTGAAAGTTTGAAGATATCTTACTGCGACCACCAACTCTTGTTGTTGCAGCTCTCTCACACGGATAGATGGAGGTAGAAGAAAGAAACACTTTCTAGTGACCAACGCCCCGGCGTTCAGTGCCCCGGCGTCTTTTCTTTTCTTCTCACTACACTAGCTCATATCAAACACATACAAACCGGCTGGCTTTGTAGCCCAGCAGCAACGCAACGCCTACGCTTCCTACGCATGCACGAACGTGCCCAACTACATGCAGGCGATCCACTCGGTCTTCGCGCACGACGCGGCCGCCGCTGCTAACAGCCAGACTACTACACAGCAACTAATTCATGCATGCACGCCCGTCTAGCTAGCTAACTCACACCACCATGTCACACACGCACGCACACTTTGCCATACACTGCCCATACACACACACGCCACGCTGCTGCGTCCCGCACGTCCCGTCCGTCCCGCGCGTCACCGACACGCCCGACAAACCCGACGAGCCCGACGGCACCAGTATGTCCCGCCCGTCCCGCGCGCACCCGACGCGCCCGACGAACCCGACCACACACGCCGTGGCTTATTCCAACACACACCCCCTAAGCCACGGCCTAGAGGAGTCCGTCGTCGTCGACGTTGGCACCGGCCAAGAGAGCCTGCTCCGCCGCCGGTCCTTTCCGCAGCTGCGGGCACTCGCGCCGGAAGTGCCCGTGCTCCCCGCACTTGTAGCAGCGCCTGCGCCTGTTGCCGCCGCTCCCCGACGCCACGCTGCGCCCGTCGTCGTCGTCCCGAGCACCGCCGTGTCGACGCTCCCGCGCTGCCCACTGCGCCGCCGTCATGAGCAGCTGCTCACCCCCGCGCTCGCCACCGTCTTGTCCACGGCGCCGAACCCGCTCGTCGAACGCACGCAGCCGCCCGAGCGCTTCGTCGAACGCCATCGTCGTCACGTCGTGGAACTGCTCGATGCCGGCGACGACGGGGAAGAGGCGATCCGGCACCGTATCCAGCAACTTCTTGACAAGTGCTGCGTCGCCCAGCGTCTCCCCGAGGTTGGCATACCTCGCCGCCATCGCCGCGAGCCTCCCGCCGTACACATCGAGCTCCTCGCCGTCCGCCATCTTCATCCGGTCGAATTCGCCGCGCAGCGTCCCCAGCCTCGCCGCACGGACCCGATCGGCGCCGACGAACCTCACCTTCAGGGAGTCCCATACCTCCCTGGCGGTGAGCTTCGTCGACACCTGCAGCAGCACATCCTCCGGCAACGCCCCGAGAAGCAACGCACGCGCCATCTTGTCCTTCCGCGCGTTCACCGCCGCGTCGCCCGGCGCCACCGCCTCCCATACGGTGTGGACGTCGAGGATCGCCTGCGCCTTGATGGCCCAGACCGTGTAGTTGTCCGCGGTCAGCATCGGCATCGCCATCGTCGCCGATCCGCCCGCGCCACCGCCGTGTGGGACGAGCGCCATGGTCGCCAGTGATCGCCCGAACCGAAGCTCTGTATACCAATTGTTGTTGCAGCTCTCTCACACGGATAGATGGAGGTAGAAGAAAGAAACACTTTCTAGTGACCAACGCCCCGGCGTTCAGTGCCCCGGCGTCTTTTCTTTTCTTCTCACTACACTAGCTCATATCAAACACATACAAACCGGCTGGCTTTGTAGCCCAGCAGCAACGCAACGCCTACGCTTCCTACGCATGCACGAACGTGCCCAACTACATGCAGGCGATCCACTCGGTCTTCGCGCACGACGCGGCCGCCGCTGCTAACAGCCAGACTACTACACAGCAACTAATTCATGCATGCACGCCCGTCTAGCTAGCTAACTCACACCACCATGTCACACACGCACGCACACTTTGCCATACACTGCCCATACACACACACGCCACGCTGCTGCGTCCCGCACGTCCCGTCCGTCCCGCGCGTCACCGACACGCCCGACAAACCCGACGAGCCCGACGGCACCAGTATGTCCCGCCCGTCCCGCGCGCACCCGACGCGCCCGACGAACCCGACCACACACGCCGTGGCTTATTCCAACAACTCTTACTCTTTGGGCATCAGTTGAAGTCATTGAAGTATCTATACCTCAGAAAATGTGGTTCGCTACGTTTGGTTGATGGGCTACACTGCTTTCCTAGCCTCAGGGAAGTCAATGTTCTTGGTTGTCCTCACATTCTTACTGAATTTTCAGACCAATCAACGAGACAAGATGAGCAGGCTGTACATCAGCTTACCAGTATAATTACAGATTCAAGCTTGTTAAGTAGAAATTCTTTTCTCCCCTCAGTGCAAGTTATTGAAATCGCCCATATAGAGGACCATTATTTTACCCCAGAGCAGGAGGAATGGTTTGAACAACTAACCTCTGTCGAAAAAATTGTGTTTGATAATTGTTATTTTCTTGAACGACTCCCTTCTACACTAGGCAGACTCGCCTCCTTAAAGGTACTTCATATCATGACAAAACCAGTGGCCCCGAGAGAAAATTTTCCACAGAAACTCCAAGAATTTATTATGCATGGATTTCCAGTTGAGGCAGAAAATGATTTCAAACCTGGAGGATCAGCTTGGATAAACATTTCTCATGTTCCATACATCCGTCTTAATGGGAAGACGATCCAAAATCGACAAATGGATGCTGCCTCATCGTCTTCAAACCAACAAATTTGAGCACCTATGTATCTTCTGTACCCATGGCCTTCCTCTATGCTACAAAAAATATTTCTGTAAGCATGTTTTTCTTTTTCTTTTTTCCTATAAGCATGTTCTCCGGTCTCTAAATTCTTTCTATCTGAATGTACTTTTAGAGGACGATATCCATCACAGAAGAAAAAACGAAAATCTCACCCACACTAGGTAGCTGTTAGATCTGCAACAAGGAGATATATATGTTTTCTGCTCTCTTTATCTGAATATATTGTAGAAGGATTGATAGCTTTTAGATCTGTAACAAGAATATATACATATGTCTTATGCTCTCTAAATCCGAGTATATTGTTAAATTTTGAATTCTGCAAAATGTGGGTTGGATTGATTTTCAGGAGACTCGTCTCAAAATGCTAATTTTTTACCAAGGATATTATAGTCCTGTTTTAGATTCAAATTCATATTTTGGGTCTTGACACTTGGTAAATATTGTAAGCTCATCAACCGTTGAAAGAGTTGTATATTTTTTGTAGGCGCACATTTTGCTAGCCAGACAAAGAGCACATCGGAGCTGCACTTGTCAACTCAAGGACATGGCCACATCCTGCAGCTACATGTTGCGTTGCTCAGTAAGATCCATCAGTGCGTGTTTTATCTGGATGATGGAAGATGTGTTAGGAAGAGACTGGATCAAACAGAGAAACAGCACGTTTTTTGTTTATGGAGAAGCTGAGGATGATGATGATGAACGTCAGAGAAACAAAACGGCTATGTTCAACTCTGCTCTGGCCACGACAGATTCCTGTACAGACTTCAGAACTCACATCTCCGTGCGACATTGTATCACAGTCAGTTGCTACTAGTTTCGTCTGAGCACCCTCTGATCCGATGAAACATCAACAGTCGACAGACCGACATCAGGGAAAACAACACGTTTTTGTTCAGATTTGCTCTGGTTTTGATCGCCGAATTGTGAAAAGGTAACTACTCGCTCCGATCCATATTACTTGTCGTTCATCTAGTACAACTGAACTTTGTCCAGTGGTGATTAATGCGCTACCTTTCTGTAGGACAAAAATGGCAAGCACAGAACATGTTCAAGAGAGAGGGGACAAAAAACACCCAACCCTCAGATTTTTGCTTCAGCTTCAAGTGAAACCATCCATCTTTACCGTTTTCACAGCAACGTCGGTGCCCAAAAGTACACGCAGAGCATCATATCTAAGTTTTGACGACTATCTTTTATTACGTTACAATATTATTT
This sequence comes from Triticum dicoccoides, assembly GCF_002162155.2. Lineage (NCBI taxonomy): Eukaryota > Viridiplantae > Streptophyta > Magnoliopsida > Poales > Poaceae > Triticum > Triticum dicoccoides. Next base: position 12,129,917 of record NC_041385.1, read on the forward strand.
TTCCTGGATGCACTTGTGTGTTCCCCTTTCTTGTCATTCAGTTGACCACCCACAAGTGGCTGCTACAATACAACTAGATACAACTAGAACTGATGGACCGTCCGAAAATACTTGTCATCAGAATTGATAAAAAGGATGTATCTAGAACTAAAATACAACTAGATACATCCCCTTTTATTCATTTTGATGACAAGTATTTCCGGACGGAGGGAGTACATCATTGCGTCTTGGGAATTTCTTTGCACTGGATAGCATGTGATAAAAAGGAAGAAAAATATATTCAACCGCCGCATAATTACGTGTCCAGCTACTTGCATCTGTATCAATCAATAGGTAAACGCATGCATGCCGCGGCTTCAAGAACTCCCGTATACTATAGCTGCAAGTCTACTATGTATCTGTATCCGCATCATGATGTGCACCCTAGGTCAATCCCCAAACGGGTGTCAAATGATTAATCCTTGCTATATGTACACATGTTTGTATCTGGGTTTAGCTTGTACACACCGTATGTCCCCCATTACCTTACCTGGAGAGATCGGACACGGAGACGGTCCTTGATTCCACCTGCCATACTGCACCGTCGCCATGATCATCTCTCCATTTCTTACACTTGGGAAACAAACCTGGCGACATGTTGAAATCGACCAGAGACCACTCTGTCTGAAACGAAACTCAAAGTGAAAATTAATACTATCATATAGCATTGTTTGAAATCACACGTGTTTTCGTTGAGATCAACAAACATAGGTGATACTTGATAGGGACGCATTCCTTGTTTCCTCAAGATTAAGAGCCGGTTGATTGCGGCTCTCCTTTGTTCCTCATCTTTGAGGGTTCTCTTGAATGGGGTAGCCGGCTCTCCCATCAAGCATGGCCAAGGGCTTCGGCAGGGGGACCCCATCTCTCCTCTCCTTTTTGTCATTGCCATCGACCCTTTGAAGCAAATCCTCGACACGGCAACTAGGAAAGGCCTTCTGCACAAGATCCGTGGAAGAGGGGTCATCATGCGTACCTCTCTTTACGCGGACGATGCGGCTGTGTTTGTTGCGCCCATCAAAAGAGATGTGGACAACCTGGCGGCCATTCTGAGGGGATTCGGGGACGTCACCGGTCTGTGCACTAACTTCCATAAGAGCTCAATGGTGCCCATTAGATGTGGCAACCTCGACTTGGAACGCATAACCCATGGGCTGCCGGCTGTTAGGGCTGCCTTTCCGCTCCGTTATTTGGGGCTACCGCTGTCGATTTGGAGGCTGAAGCTTGCTGATCTTCAATTCTTAGTGGATAAAGTGGCGAGTAGATTGGCAACATATGAGGGCCAAAACATCACCACCATTGGACGCGCAGCACTCGTCAAGTCGGTTCTCGCTTCCCAAGTCATCTACTTCATCACGCCGCTTGTCATACAAACCACCATCCTGCAAAACATTGACAAACTCGAGCGGGCATTCCTTTGGTCGGGATCGGATAAGACAACTGGGGCAAAGTGCAAGGTCAAATCGGACACTGTCAGTAGGCCGTTTGACTATGGTGGGCTTGGGGTCCTAAACACCTTCAAGTTCGCGTGGGCCTTGCGTCTGCGGTGGCCTTGGTATGAGTGGAAGGAGCCCACAAAGCTGTGGGTTGGAGGTGGGAACCCGTGTGATGAGGATGACCTAAATTTTTTCTACGCATGTACCACCATCTCGGTTGGCAATGGTGCGCGGACAGCTTTTTGGGACTCTCCTTGGCTTCTGGGTCGCAAGCCCAGAGACATCGCTCCGCTCATTTATGAGGCTTCCTCGCGGAAGCGCTGGAAGGTGCGGGAGGCCCTCAAGGAGAGTGCGTGGATTCTCAAAATCAGGTCACCTACACCGGCCTCCATTGAGCATGTTTCACAATTCTTCACCCTATGGACGCTGCTCCAAGAGGTCCACCTTGATGAGCTTGCCGACGATGACATCCTTTGGAAGCACACGGCTTCCGGGAACTACTCCGCGGCCTCCGCGTACAGGGCGCAGTTTTTGGGTTTGGTCATCTCCCCCATGGACCGCATGGTTTGGAAGGTTTGGGCCCCTCCGAAAGTCAAGTTCTTTGCTTAGCTCGCGCTTCAAGATAGGATCTGGACTGCAGACAGAGGCGAGGCTGGCCAAACTGTGGCCCTTGTCCCTTGTGTAGAGGGGTGCAGGAATGCGGTCCCCATCTATTCTTCAGATGCCGCTTCACCCTCAGGCTCTAGAACGTGGTGATTCAGAAGCTCTGCATCCACGACGTGGACACGTCCGCATGACACTTGTACGACTCCATCAAGGAATGGTGGGCGAGTTTGAGCGCCGAGGGCACCGCCAACCGAAAAGCGAAGGCTTCGATAACCATGTTGGTTTCATGGGTGATCTGGAATGAGCGTAATGCAAGGGTGTTTAGACACAAGAGTGCCCCTCCACATGTCTTGCTAAACAATGTGATCGAAGAGTCCAACCTTTGGTTTAAGCCGGGGCGAAAAATTTAGGGTCTTTCTTATTGCGAGAGTAATTGCCATGCCGTTTCTTGGCACTGTGTTGTAACAAACTCTTTCTCCTCCTCATTTAATATATGAGGCAAATCTTTTGCCTCTGTTTCAAAAAAAAAGAAAGATTAAGAGCAACAGGAAACCATGCATGGGGTGGGTGTATTGGTTGAGAATAAAATGCAGAGGCAGTTCGCACTAGTACATGTGCTTTGTTATGAACAAGACCATCATCATAGGACAGGATACATAGAAGTCAACAAGAAGATATCACACACACATAAACAAGTAGTATGTTACCCCTTCAATTAAAATATTAGATTGTTTGGATCTCTGGCTTGATCCATTTGAGAATAGGGATCAGAATAGCAAAAACAAAGAATAGGGATCAGAATTAGTTGACCGCGAATTTACAAGAGTACCTTTTTAAAGTAACTTTTAGAATAGGGATCTAGTTTTAGTATAAAATGGCTAAAAGTTATGGACCCAAAATATGATCGTCATTGTATGCATGTGCCTTCACAAATGCATTTGTGATAGCAAGTTATGTCACGAGCATTTTGATAAGTTAGACAATGATGAGTATGTGCAACCTTCATTACCATTTACAGGTGCTAACGTGAGATGATAGCAAGTTATCTCTATCACTAGCAGATGATGGCGTCATGGCTGCTACACGTGAGGCTATTGCCGTCAATCTTACACCTTAAGATTAGTCCTTTTATTTGCATTTCCCCTTTCGTTACAAAGGTAACTTTAGAACCTTCTTAAATTTGTAATGTTAGGATTTTATGATATTCGTAGGTCGATTATGTGTCCATATTCGATGTGAAAGGTTCGAACAAAAAGGTGTTAGGGGCGACGGCCCAGGGCCCAGGCCTGGGTGGGGGCCCATGATGTAGTATACATAAATAGTATATAGCCCAGCAAAAAAATAGTAGGTAATAAAAAATATTCCGAGAGAAACGAAACGAGATCAGTTCGTCACGCCAGACGATGGCAGCTCGTTTCGCTAATTCGCTCGTGCCTTCGTCGCTCGTCGGTTCGTCTTCGTCGTTCATCCTCTCGTCGATCGTCAACCTATCGCTCGGCAGAACGCCGCCGGTTGTCGTTGCTGGGCGTGCCGCGCGGTAGTTTTGCAGCCCGGCCATCCCCCATCCGGCACGACGGCAATACTTTATACGTATGTGAGCTGTGAGCGCACCACAATACCATGTTCCTGATCCATCCCCCAATTCCAATTTCAATAGTTTCTTTTATTCTTTAGTACGTATTCAACTATTCAATTATTCATCCCTGATTCATCCTCTAATTTCAGTGTACACGAAGTTTCAAAATTTTAATGTATAATTTTCCAATTCAATTTTTCACAGTACCTATTCAAACATCCTGTTTTTTTTTTCCAATGAAGTATTGTTGTTTCTCCGCAAAAAAGAAGTATTATTGATGTCGATGGAGCCAGTCAAATTTGGTATTTATTTGAAAATTCTGTCATGCTAGTTTTATTTTGTTATGTTTTTAGCATTTTTGTCGTAATATGACGTTGTCCAACAATTATTATAGTCAACTTTCAAACTAAAATGTGTGGTGGTCATAGGACATTTGCATAGGGCCTCCCGAAACACAATGAGGGGTGGGTACATAGAGTGGGGAGGGTCGATGGTGGCAGCCAGCAGGGATGGTGGTCGCGGTGTGAGTCGCCCTGGTGGAGAAAGCGACACGGTGATGGGTGTATTCTTTCCCGATCATGGCTCCTGTCTATTCTTGTGGGATGATTTTTCTCCATCATACTAACTAGTACTCCCTCCGTTAAAAACGTTCTTATATTATGACATAGAGGGAGTAGTTGTCGTTTTCCACCCGGATCATACTATTTTTTTATGAATTAAAACGAGATTTTATTCATTAGCAATGACCAATATATCGTTTGTGAGAAGCGTTACAATTTCACTAATAGGCTCCTCAAACCAATCCGAAGTCGAAAAAAATCTAGCTAATCTAGCAAGTTCATGTGCTACTTTATTAGCCTCTCTATTACAATCTTCGAATTTAGTCATGATAAAATCACAAGCATAGTGATAGCAGTCATCGAAGATTGCCGCCGCCGCTCCCGCTGACTGTCCTCCGGCCTGCATGGTCTCAATCACCTCCAGGTTGTCAGAGTTGATGATTAGGCGATTACATCCTGCCCTTTGCGCTAAATTTAGGCCAAATTTGAGAGCTAAGGCCTCCGCCATGAGAACATCCGCGCAGTGGTCTATCTTTCCATTCCCTCCTGCAATACACCTACCTTTGTCGTCTCTCAATACTGCCCCCATCGTACCCTCCAGCAAGTCATGATCAAAAGAGGCGTCAACATTGAATTTCACAAATCCCCTAGGAGGAAATTGCCAGCCCCCCTTTTTCATGGACACCTTTAAAGATGATGCATTTACAAAATTATATGTAAGAGCTATGATCCCCATTGAGATCTGAGTTGCATTTTGAGTTAATTCCTGGTGCACTAATTTCCGTCTTTCCCACCATAGATACCAAACTGAGATAGCTATCATTTCTCTAACATTTTCGTGGCGCATAATGCGCAGGACTTGATCTGGAAGGAGTAATAGGTATTCCAATGTTGCCCCTCCAGCACGATCAATCTCACAAGCTCTCTCAATAATCATATCCAACCCTAGCCTTTTCCAAACCTCCTTCGCTTTTCTACATAGGAAGAACAAGTGCTTCGTATCTTCTACACCCTGAGAGCAGGTAGGGCAAGAGGGCGAGACCTTCATATGTCTATTAGTGAGTGTTGCCCGGCATGGGAGAGTGCCATGTAGTGTCCGCCATAATTTTTTTTGACTTTAGCCGGACAAGACAACTTCCATATCTGACACCATATAGGATTAGGTGTGCTCCGTCCCATCCCATTGGAATATTTTAGCTTGCTCCCATATTGATAGTTCCACTCCACTGAATAAGCAGACCGTACCGAAAACATACCATTTTTCGTATAACTCCAGGCAATAAAATCCGTCATATTATGTTGCAAAATTGGGATTGAAAGAATTCGTTGTACGTCAACGGTCCACATAGTTTGTCTAATCAGGTCCTCATCCCAATTATTGGAGACTGGGTCAATTAAATCTTCAACTTTTGATAACAAATGCCCCCCCCCCCTAGGTGTCATAATCTTCCTAGACGCACAATTTGGGATCCAGGCATCTTCCCAAATATTGATGTTATGTCCATCCCCCACTCGCCAAATATAACCTCGCTTAAGAGTAGTGATGCCTGCCATAATGCTTTGCCAGGTGAAGGAAGCACCATGCTTTGGCTTGGAGTTCAGCAAATCACCATTAGGATAGTACTTGGCCCTTAAAATAGTAGCACACAAGGAGTCAGGATTATCAAGGAGACGCCATGCCTGTTTTGCAAGCAGAGCCAGGTTGAAACAATGGATGTCAGGGAAACCCATTCCTCCTTGGTTTTTTGGTACACACATTTTCCACCAGGCCATCCAATGCATCCTCTTTTGGTTCTCCTCATCTCCCCACCAGAAATGCGCCATCGCGTCAATGATTCCTTTACAAATCTTTTTAGGAATTTTAAAGACCGACACTGCATAGGTGGGTATGGCTTGGATCACCGCCTTTAATAGGATCTCCTTCCCTCCTGCAGATAGTAATTTTTCCTTCCAACCACTGATTCTCTTAACAATACGTTCAATCAGAAAACTAAAGCAGTCTGTTTTATCAACACCCACATTTGCTGGTAAGCCCAAATATTTATCAGTGAGAGCCTCCATCATTATATTTAGCGTTGTACACAATTGTTCTCTAATCTCTACCTTTGTATTAGGGCTGAAGAAAATACCGGATTTTTCAACGCTTACCAGCTGTCCCGACGCCGCACAATATAAATCTAGTGCTGATTTCAGTGTTTCCGCATTATGTTGGTTGGCTTTCATTAAGATCAATGAGTCATCCGCGAAGAGAAGATTTGTGACTGGCGGGGCGTCTCTACAGACTTTAACACCTGATATGTTTCCATTCTCTTCAGCGTGCGAAAGCAAGGCATTCAATCCTTCTGTGCACAACAAAAAAAGGTATGGTGATAGCGGGTCCCCCTGTCTCAACCCTCTCGCGGGCTTAAATCTCTCACTTTCCTCATCATTGATCCTTACTTTGTATTCTACGGTTGAGACGCATTGCATAATCAATTTAACCCACTCACGACGAAAACCCAATTTCAACATGATCTCCTTCAAAAAAGTCCACTCAACTCTATCGTAGGCTTTGTGCATATCAAATTTTATAGCACACAAGCCCTCTCTACCCTCTCTTTTGTTTTTGATTGTGTGAAAACATTCGTATGCCACTAAAATATTATCCGTAATCAATCTACTTGGTACAAATGCACTCTGTGTTGGGCTAATAATTTCTGGCAAAAAAACCTTCAAACGAGAAGCAACCATTTTTGCAATTATTTTATATAGCACATTACATAAGCTGATCGGCCTAAATTGGGTTACCTTCTCAGGTGTATTAATTTTAGGAATCAACACGATCGCCGTATCATTCCAACCCTGCGGAATCGTACATGTGTTGATTGCTGTCATAACCTCCTCAATTAATTCTTCCCCCAGCATGGGCCAAAATCTTTTATAGAAGATAGCATGTAGACCATCTGGCCCTGAATCTTTCAAGTCCCCAATATTGAATAAAGCCTTGCGAACATCTTCCGCGGTATAAGGGGCAAGTAGAGCATCATTCATTTCGTTTGACACTCTCCTTCGCACAAGTGATAAAACATCTTGATTCGGGAGTTGAACTTCCGATGTAAAAAGCTTTGTAAAATATCCAGTAATGTGATTCATCAAATCCTTATCTGTTAACCAGTTTCCAGAATCGTCTAATAGTTTCTTTATATTATTTCTTTTTTTCCTGGCTGTGGCAGCATTATGAAAGAAAGACGTATTACGATCCCCGTGCATCAACCAATTTGCCCGTCCTCTTTGTAACCAGAATATTTCTTCTTGCTCTAAAATATTTTCAATTACCACAATAATTTCCTTCTGGCGACATCGAGATTCCGTATTCAATGGGCCACGCCTTAGTCTCTCCAACTCTTTTTTTAATTTTCTAATTCTCACCTTTGGTCCCTTTAGCGTTTCCCGGTCCCAAGTATGTAGATCGGCATGCACTGCTCTCGTACGGTCAGCAAGTGTGGGTCCAATACCTGCTAGCTTTGCTTTCTCCCAAGATGCCTTAACGATTTCAGTTACCGTCTCTTCCTTCAACCATCTCGCCTCAAATTGTTTAACACGCCCCTCTGGGCGTTTAAAGATTTTTTCCTCCCAATATTCCATATCCAGTACGATTGGACGATGGTCAGAATGAACATGTTCTTCATTGATAACTGTCGCTCGTGAAAATTTGTTTGCCCAGGCTAAGTTACAGACTGCCCGATCAAGGCGCTCATGAATTTCGCCTCTCCTCCAAGTGAACATGTCCCCATTATAGCCTAGATCTTCCAGCCCACAATCCATTAGGCATTCACGGAACTCTCTCATCATACCAAGTGGTCTAGGTACACCACCCTCTTTTTCCGAGGGGTATAAAATTTCATTAAAATCCCCCAAAACCACCCAAGAATGGTTACTCTTACTATGTAAATTACGAATGTCATCCCAAGATAGATGGCGTTCATTCCATTTCGGGTGACCATAGAAGCCCGTGAACCGCCACTGAACAACATTCTCATACATAAAAACAATATCAATAAAATGGGGCGAGACATAGTTCAACTCAATTTTATTGGACTCATGATAAAACAAAGCGAGGCCACCGGCCTGACCATCACTTTCCACTACAAACATAGAATCAAAACCTAATATGCGACGAAGCTCATCGACTTTACAATTATTCAAATGGGATTCAGAAAGGAAAATTAAATCTGCCATTGTACGCTTCTGTAGATCCAGAAGCTCACGAACTGCCGTGTTGGAGAGCATACCACGGCAGTTCCAGCCTAGGATTTTCATCTGGCGCGGCGGTCCTCCTCCTCGGAGGCCGCCGATGTGCCAATCTCATCTTTGTCTTCGCCAACTGATTCCCCAACCCGGATCATACTAATTATTTAGTAGGTCTTGGTTTCCACCCAGCCACACGAAAAATAATACAGGTAGCACACGCCTGACCCATCAGTATTTAAGACCCATTAGTAGCTTGAAAAGACAAAATTTGATTTTCCTTTAAAAGGAAAGCTCACACGAACCATTCTGCAGCTGCCCCTCTCTCTCTCTCTCGTCACTAATGAATAATTGATAGGTGGACCAACTAGGATGCAAAACCACGGGAGCGGTGGCTCGCTGGTATATATTTTCTCGCCGACAATTGTTTGTCCAGCTGCCCATTGACCTCCACACTTGAGCACATTTAATGGAGAAAATTACTAATAAAGAAAAAAGGATGGGGACACCATGGAGGAGAGGCAGAACGTTAA
>NC_041385.1:12139273-12181673 GCF_002162155.2 Triticum dicoccoides
ATGACGAGGTGTCGGCAGATCGGCGGAGAGGGATGCTCAGGTAGGCCTGCGTGGCGAGGCGGGTGTCGTGGTTCTAAGTCTGACAGTAGAATGGGGGGTATGTATGGAGAGGCAAGATCCTAGCTATGGAGTAGTTGTACACACGAGTGTTTAACGAGTTCAGGCCCTTCTCTGAGGAAGTAATAGCCCTACGTCTCGGAGCCCGGAGGCGGTCGACTGGTTTATGTGTATATGAGTTACAAGGGTGCAAACCCTTCAACCAGTGGAGGGGGGTGGCTTATATAGAGGACGCCAGGACCCCAGCCAACCCACGTAGCAGAGGGTTAAAGTACATTAAGGCCAGGCGTTACTGGTAACGCCTTACATAAAGTGTCATCATGATCATTAGGACTACTTAATTACAGACCGTTTAGATACAGAGTAGATCCTGAACTCCTGATGGTCGAGTGAGTCTTCATGGTCGAGTGTCTTTAGGTTCGTCGAGTGTCTTCTAGCCGGTCGAGTGGAGTCTCTCTTGGTCGACTGGAAGGTAGCTTCGTCTAAGGATGTCCTTGGGTATGGTATCCTAGATAGGTCCATGACCCTACCCTAGGTACATAACATCATCATTAGCCCCCGAATGGATCGAGGTTCGAGTGAGGAAGGAGTTGATGATTTTCTCCGACTCATTTCCTGCGCTTTGATTATGTCGTATCTTGGATCGGCGATTTTTCTTTCGGCGTTGGCGTCAACTTTTACTTCAGTCGCCTTGATCCATTCTTGTCTTCTGTCGAGTGACCTTTTTGAACTTTAGTGAACTTCCGAGCGACGGATCGCAGAAAAGATATCGTCTGACAGATTGATCTGCTGTTAGCGGATTTTGCGGGATCTGAATTTTGGGAAGCGCGCGAAGCGGGGCGAACCGCGGTACTCGGAAGGGATAAGGCGTGGACGCCTCGATTTCCGCGCCGCCTTTTTCGCCACGTATCATGCGTGCGCGACTGTTTCGGGATGTGACAGGACTGCCCGGACCCACTCGTCAGCCACTCGGAAGCGTCCTTATATAAAGCGCCGGGCGAGGGCTTTTTGAACAGTGCCTTCCCATTCTTCTCTCCTCCCTCTTTGCCTCCGCCCACTGCGCCTGCTCTCGCCTCTGCCTATCCACTCCTCGCGCGCTTCGCCGGCGATAATGGTGAAGGAGAAGATGGCGGCCCTAGAGCGCGCGAAGAAGGCGACGACGATGGGGAAAGCGAAGGGGAGACCGTCCAATCGGGGCAGATCTTCGTCAAGGTCCCGCCTGCCAAAGGGTTGGGTCCAAGGGGATTGGATCCGCTCGACCATCACTGATAAACATCTCAATGACCTGGCCAATGAGGGACTGATCCCCCACGGGTCAGCAAGGCTTCCGGGGACCGAGTGTCAGCCGCAGCCGCAGGAGGGTGAGTGCGTTCTCTTAGCCAATCATGTAGACCGTGGTTTTTCTCTGCCGTCGAGTGTTTTCTTCCGAGGGTTTCTGAATTTCTTTGGGGCGCAACTCCACCATTTCAATCCCAATTCCATCGCCTATCTTGCTGCCTTTGTGTCCATGTGCGAGAACTTCCTGGGTTGTCGACCACACTGGGGTCTCTTTAAGCACATATTCACCTGTCACTCTCAGACAGTAGAATGGGGGTAGGTATGGAGAGGCAAGATCCTAGCTATGGAGTAGTTGTACACACGAGTGTTTAACGAGTTCAGGCCCTTCTCTGAGGAAGTAATAGCCCTACGTCTCGGAGCCCGGAGGCGGTCGACTGGTTTATGTGTATATGAGTTACAGGGGTGCGAACCCTTCTACCAGTGGAGGGGGGTGGCTTATATAGAGGACGCCAGGACCCCAGCCAACCCAGGTAGCAGAGGGTTAAAGTACATTAAGGCCGGGCGTTACTGGTAACGCCTTACATAAAGTGTCATCATGACCATTAGGACTACTTAATTACAGACCGTTTGGATACAGAGTAGATCCTGAACTCCTGATGGTCGAGTGAGTCTTCATGGTCGAGTGTCTTTAGGTTCGTCGAGTGTCTTCTAGCCGGTCGAGTGGAGTCTCTCTTGGTCGACTGGAAGGTAGCTTCGTCTAAGGATGTCCTTGAGTATGGTATCCTAGATAGGTCCATGACCCTACCCTAGGTACATAACATCATCATTAGCCCCCGAATGGATCGAGGTTCGAGTGAGGAAGGAGTTGATGATTTTCTCTGACTCATTTCCCGCGCTTTGATTATGTTGTATCTTGGATCGGCGATTTTTCTTTCGGCGTTGGCGTCAACTTTTACTTCAGTCGCCTTGATCCATTCTTGTCTTCTGTCGAGTGAACTTTTTGAACTTTAGTGAACTTCTGAGCGATGGCTCGCAGGAAAGATATCGTCTGACAGATTGATCTGCTGTTAGCGGATTTTGCGGGATCTGAATTTTGGGAAGCGCGCGAAGCGGGGCGAACCGCGGTACTCGGAAGGGATAAGGCGTGGACGCCTCGATTTCCGCGCCGCCTTTTTCGCCACGTATCATGCGTGCGCGACTGTTTCGGGATGTGACAGGACTGCCCGGACCCACTCGTCAGCCACTCGGAAGCGTCCTTATATAAAGCGCCGGGCGAGGGCTTTTTGAATAGTGCCTTCCCATTCTTCTCTCCTCCCTCTTTGCCTCCGCCCACTGCGCCTGCTCTCGCCTCCGCCTATCCACTCCTCGCGCGCTTCGCCGGCGATAATGGTGAAGGAGAAGACGGCGGCCCTAGAGCATGTGAAGAAGGCGACGGCGACGGGGAAAGCGAAGGGGAGACCGTCCAGTCGGGGCGGATCTTCGTCAAGGTCCCGCCTGCCAAAGGGTTGGGTCCAAGGGGATTGGATCCGCTCGACCATCACTGAGAAAGATCTCAATGACCTGGCCAATGAGGGACTGATCCCCCACGGTCAGCAAGGCTTCTGGGGACCGAGTGTCAGCCGCAGCCGCAGGAGGGTGAGTGCGTTCTCTTAGCCACTCATGTAGACCGTGGTTTTTCTCTGCCGCCGAGTGTTTTCTTCCGAGGGTTTCTGAATTTCTTTGGGGTGCAACTCCACCATTTCAATCCCAATTCCATCGCCTATCTTGCTGCCTTTGTGTCCATGTGCAAGAACTTCCTGGGTTATCGACCACACTGGGGTCTCTTTAAGCACATATTCACCTGTCGCTCACAGACAGTGAAAAAGGCAAGTCCGGACGATGAGAGGACTAAGGTTATCCAGATGTGCGGTGGTCTTGGGATCCAGATGAGGAATAAGAGTACTTTCCCGGCCATGACCCTTCCTGAGTCGGTCAGAGGGTGGCAGTCGACTTGGTTCTACTGCCAAGACGAGTCGACGCCGGGGCAGTCGACTGGTCTCCCTCCGTTTTCCATGGACCGAGTGGACAAACCCTCTTCTCTGAAAGTGCTTCCTGAGGAGAAAGTTCAGGTAAAAATGCTGATGGAGCGCGTAGTCCAACTCGTTAGAGACGGAGTGACGGGTATGGATCTTCTGAAGGTCTTCCTTAGGCGGCGCATCCAACCACTTCAGTACCGAGGCCATCCGATGTGGCTGTATTGTGGAACCGAAGACACCACTCGGGTCCATCCAGAGGCGGTCGACGACGCCACCCTGGAGAGGTGGGTGACCGCAATCACGGGGAATAAGGACAACCCTCGAGGGGCCAGGAGGATCCCACCACTCTACTGTACCTACACATCGGACACGGTATGTCCATTTATTTCCAATTGCAATCTTGCTTTATTCATTCTGCTTCGCTGTGAATTGGTCGAGTGATCTTTGTTTTGCTTTGTTGCCTGACAGGCCACCACGGAGTTATACTCGATGCCCAATGGAGCGCAGACGCCGACGGAAGAGGAGGAAGGAAGTGGGGGTGAAAGCCCGGAGGAGTGGGATTCGGATGCTGACGACGATGATGAGGATGATGACTCTGATGAGGAGGAAGAGGAGGAGGAGGAGGAAGTTGTACCTCCCCGCTCGGAAAGACGCTCGAAGCTTGTCCATGATCCCGCGATTGAGCGTGGTAAGGGGGTCGCAACCGCTACACAGTCGACCAAGCGCTCTCGGACTACTTCTCCGGTGCCGACTGAGAAGGCTCCGAAGCAATCTCGAGTGACACCGTCGAAACCTGCGAAGGTCTTGCCGAAGATGAAGATGGTGATCCCCACTATCTCAGGGTAATGGTATTCTTGAGTTTTCCCCGTTTCATGAACTTGTTCTTGGTCGACTCATGGGCCAATCGACTGACTTCTGGAACTGCAGTGCTGCTACTTCTGATACTTCGGCCAGGGCTGAAGACCACGAGATGGAGGATGCTGCTACCTCAAAACCTGGTATGACTCTTGTGATGCCGTTTTCAGTCGACTGAATTATTGTCTCTAATTTTGATTCTTTCTGCAGCTTCACCTAACATTGTTATTGACCTTCCCGACGATGACGACGAGGAACCACCAAGGTAGCGGAGGAGCAAGAAAGTGTCTACTGGCAAGGCGACTCAGGATGTGCCAGCACCCGAGACATTGGTCGTGGAGGGAGACAATGTCACTCGGCCTACCGTAACCTTTGCGGTGCCGTTGACGAGTGCTCACCTTTCGTCGTCGAGTGCTGCTCAACCCTCACTTTTCTCAACCTACCCCGTTCCAGAAGACCAAGCTAGTGCTGCCAAAGAAGCAATACGCCAAGCGGGGGTCATGATGGAGCAAGTGAAGGCAATACGAGAAGCCAGCCAGGCAGCCTATGACGCCAGTTCGGCTCTTCAGAGTAATGTTCAGGTCAGTCGGTCACTGCTTGTTCTGTTAGGATATGATACCTGAAAATTCCTCCTTCTGAAATTCTTAGAGTTTGTCCTACACCCACTGGGTGTGTCCATTGAAATTCCGGATTAGTGGGGGCACGCTGAGTGCACCCACTGGGTGTAGTCCCCAAGGCTATGGTCGACTGCTGGCAGTCGACCATAGGCTTTATGTCTTAAGTTTTTTCTTTACTCGACTAGGTCGAATAGATTCATAGACCGGTGGGGGCACGCTGAGTGCACCCACTGGGTGTAGTCCTCGAGACTGTGGTCGACTGCTGGCGGTCGACTATAGTCTAAAGAACATCTCCCGTTTTTTTTTGTTGGTCGATTGGTCGACTCTAGTGGGGGCACGCTGAGTGCACCCACTGGGTATAGTCCCCGAGACTATGGTCGAATGTTTGTATTTGGACGTAGTCTTAGAAACGCTATGATTTTTCCTTACTCACTCGGAAGTGAATTGTCTTTGACATCTGTCGATTGGTTCTTCGTAGAAATCCTGTGACCTTGCGGCTCGTTATACTGAGTTGGAGAACAAACACATTCAGCTCGAGTTCGATCTGAAACTGGCCCAAGAGAACTTGACGAAGGCGAAGGACGAAGCTAAAGGTATGCTTGGTGAGGCCTTTGACGACTGCCTTTGCCTCTCACTTGTTTCCGAATCTAATCTCGCTGTAACTTTGCAGGCAAAGTGAGGGATGCCCTGAAGAAGCAAGAACTTGACTTGGCTAAGATGCAAAAAACTGCTTTAGAGAAGACCAAGCTTGCAGATGAGAAGCTGGCTTCAGTGGCCAAGCTTGAAGAAGAAAACACCAATCTGAAAGCTGATCTTGATGCTGCCAACCAGAAGGTCAGTCGACTGAAAAGCGACAAGACCACCCTGAATGACAAGGCCAGTGAGTTAATGAGAAAGAAGAACGATCTGGAGGCTTATCTGGGTGGACTCGCCAAGAAGTTGTTCCTCATGCTTGAAGGTAATCTTTTGTATCAAACAAATATTTTAACTGTAACCTCTGACTGTTGTCTTGACTCGGTGGTTGTGCTTGCAAAATTTTGCCAGAACTTTGAAGAGGAGACTGGTCGACTGGAAGTAAACCTGGACCCCATCAACTCTCCCGTGAAAGATGAAGTCGCCATGAATGTGCTCCGGCTTGAATCTCGTGTTGCTGCTGTCATCGACTATCTCGCAAGGCTGAAGGTCGCAACTTCTCGCATCGACACAACACTCTGGCCAAGGGAGACACTCCAGAACGACCTCGAGTCTCTGATGACTCGACTGAACGAGGTCCCAAGTCAAGTGCAGGAGTGGAAGAAGTCTTCGGCCAGGTGCGGTGCGGATGTTGCTCTGTCTCTAGTCCGTGTTCACTGCAAGGATGCACGAGAGGACAAGCTGGCGGCTCTTAGGGTGGCTAATACCAAGAAGCACGATTTCAGATCTTTCATGGAGACCTTCATTGCTGCTGCCACTCAGATTGCAAATGGAATTGATCTGGACGAGTTTGTTGCACCTTCCAGCCCTCCACAGGAGGGGTAAAAAACTTCTGAGCTTGACTTTAAATTTGCCTCGGTATGCCGAGTGAGTTTTGTAACCGACAAACCTTAACAGGCCTAGCGCCTGAGCACTTTCGGTTCCGTTAGGCGTTATCCGAACTTGGATTCAACGTTGAATATGTTTGCATTTGGTTTGAGGTGTCTTTTGCAGGTTAAAGCGAAGCGCTCATTGCAATCGACTTGTTCCCAATACACTTAGGCGAGCACTGGGCTGCAGCTAAGCCCCCGAGTGAGAGGTTTGCTCTCCACTCGGTAGGATTTTCAAAAACTTAGGCGAGCACTGGGCTGCAGCTAAGCCCCCGAGTGGGAGGTTTGCTCTCCACTTGGTAGGATTTTGTATACTTAGGCGAGCACTAGGCTGCAGCTAAGCCCCCGAGTGGGAGGTTTGCTCTCCACTCGGTAGGATTTTCAAGAACTTAGGCGAGCACTGGGCTGCAGCTAAGCCCCCGAGTGGGAGGTTTGCTCTCCACTCGGTAGGATTTTCAAGAACTTAGGCGAGCACTGGGCTACAGCGAAGCCCCCGAGTGGGAGGTTTGCTCTCCACTCGGTAGGATTTTGTATTGGTGGCGTAGCTCGGAAGGAGAGGGTAGCAGTCGACCTGCACCTCGTCCTCCTTGCAGAGCACATGTTGTACTTGTGGTGTAGCTCAGAAGGAGAGGGTAACAGTCGACCTGCACCTCGTCCTCCTTGTAGAGCGCACGTTGTACTTGTGGCGTAGCTCGGAAGGAGAGGGTAGCAGTCGACCTGCACCTCGTCCTCCTTGTAGAGTGCACGTTGTACTTGTGGCGTAGCTCGGAAGGAGAGGGTAGCAGTCGACCTGCACCTCGTCCTCCTTGCAGAGCACATGTTGTATTTGTACTTAGGCGAGCGCAATGCTCCAGCTAAGCCTCCGAGTGAAAGGCTGGCTTACCACTCGGTAGGATTTTTGTTTATCTTAGGCGAGTACTTGGACTGCAGCTAAGCCTCCGAGTGGAAGGCTGGCTTACCACTCGATAGGATTTTGTTTATCTTAGGCGAGTACTTGGACTGCAGCTAAGCCTCCGAGTGGAAGGCTGGCTTACCACTCGACAGTATTTTGTTTATCTTAGGCGAAACGGAT
Organism: Triticum dicoccoides; assembly: GCF_002162155.2. Lineage (NCBI taxonomy): Eukaryota > Viridiplantae > Streptophyta > Magnoliopsida > Poales > Poaceae > Triticum > Triticum dicoccoides. The sequence goes on from NC_041385.1 coordinate 12,146,730, forward strand.
TTCACAGCTAAGCCTTCGTGTGGGAGACTGGCTCACCACTCGGTTAGGATTTTTTTACAGACTTGGGCGAATCGGATTCGCAGCCAAGCCACCCACTGGGGGATTGTTTTGAGTGGACAAAAGAAATAACGATTACTGGGAAAATTATAAAGCTCTTGTCTTTGATAAATAAACTACATAAGTACTTTTATTACAACTCATCCGAGTGAATACTTAAGTGTAAAAGGGGCGGAGAAGCTCCGCGTTCCCAGCTCGGGGCTCGTCGATCTGATGCTCGACATTGTAAAGACGGTATGCTCCATCGTGGAGAACCTTGGTGACGATGAAGGGACCTTCCCAAGAAGGAGCAAGCTTGTATGGTTTTTGCTGATCCACTCGGAGAACTAAATCTCCTTCCTGGAAGGCTCGACTCTTCACGTTTTTGGCATGGAAGCGACGCAAGTCTTGTTGGTAAATGGTCGATCTGATCAGAGCCATCTTCCTTTCTTCCTCTAAAAGGTCGACTGCATCCTGCCGCGCTTGTTCTGCTTCAGCTTCGGTGTAGAGCTCGACCCGGGGAGCATTGTGGAGAAGGTCACTCGGCAAGACTGCTTCAGCTCCGTAGACCAAGAAGAATGGAGTTCTTCTAGTCAACCGGTTGGGCGTGGTCCTTAACCCCCAAAGTACCGAGGGAAGTTCGTCGACCCATGCACCAGCCGCATGCTTAAGATCACGCATCAAACGGGGTTTCAACCCTTTGAGAATCAAACCGTTGGCTCGTTCTGCCTGTCCATTCGACTGTGGATGAGCGACTGAAGCATAGTCGACTCGTGTGCCTTGAGACGTACAGAAAGCTCTGAACTCATCGGAGTCGAAGTTTGACCCGTTGTTAGTGATGATGCTGTGTGGGACTCCATATCTGAATATCAATTCTCTGATGAAGCTGACAGCAGTACCGGCATCGAGGTTCTTGATGGGTTTAGCTTCGATCCACTTAGTGAACTTGTCGACTGCTACCAGCACATGGGTAAAACCGCTTCTGCCTGTTCTCAAAGGACCGACCATATCCAAACCCCACACTGCAAAGGGCCAGACGAGTGGTATAGTCTTCAAAGCTGACGCGGGCTTGTGCGACTTATTGGAGTAAAATTGACATCCCTCGCACTTGTCGACTATCTCCTTCGCCATTTCATTCGCTCTTGGCCAATAAAATCCGGCTCGGTATGCTTTGGCCACGATGGTCCGAGAGGACGCATGATGGCCACAGGTCCCTGAGTGGATATCATCAAGGATTATTCGACCTTCCTCCGGTGTTATGCATTCCTGACCAACTCCAGTCGCGCTTTCTCTGTACAACTGTCCTCTTATCACGGTAAAGGCCTTAGATCGGCGGACGATCTGTCGAGCCTCTTCTTCGTCCTCCGGGAGTTCTTTCCTCAAGATATACACGATATATGGTACTGTCCAATCTGGAGTGATCACTAAAACTTCCATGATCAGGTCGACCACTGCTGGGACTTCAACCTCAGTCGGGTCCGTAACACTCTTAGGTTGCGGAGCTTCATCGGTAAAAGGATCCTCTACGACTGACGGAGTGTGGATATGCTCCAAGAACACATCACTGGGGATGGCTTCTCTCTTGGATCCTATCTTCGCCAGATCGTCAGCTGCTTGATTTTTCAGTCGGGGTATGTGGTGGAGCTCTAGCCCTTCGAACTTCTTTTCGAGCTTCCTCACTGCATTGCAGTATCCAGTCATGGCTGGGCTTCTAACGTCCCACTCCTTCATCACCTGATTGACCACCAAATCTGAGTCGCCATAAACCATTAGACGACGGACGCCGAGTGAAATGGCCATGCGCAACCCATACAAGAGTGCTTCATATTCTGCTTCATTGTTGGAGGAATCAAAGTGGATCTGGAGCACATATCTGAGCTTGTCTCCTCGGGGGAAAACCAAAACAACCCCAGCATCAGAACCATTTAACATCTTAGAGCCATCAAAGAACATGGTCCAATGCTCCGAGTGAACTTGAGTCGGTTGCTGTTGCTCAATCCACTCGGCAAGGAAATCTGCTATAGCCTGGGACTTAATGGCTTTCTTTGCCTCGAATTTGACATCAAGGGGAAGGAGTTCAATCGCCCACTTAGCCACTCGACCAGTTGCATCTCTGTTGTGCAGAATCTCTGACAATGGTGCGTCGCTGACGAATGTAATGTCATGATCAGAGAAATAATGAGCAACCTTCTTCATGGTCATGTAGATCCCATATACGAGCTTCTGATAATGAGGATATCTTTGCTTCGATGGGGTCAAAACTTCAGAGAGATAATACACTGGGCGCTGAACTTTGAAGGCTTTCCCTTCTTCTTCCCGCTCGACCGTAAGTACTGTACTGACGACTTGTCCTGTGGCTGCAATATAAAGCAACAGAGGCTCTTTGCTGATTGGAGCAGCAAGCACCGGCTGGGTGGAGAGCAGAGTTTTTAACTCGGCAAATGCTGCATCAACTTCTGGAGTCCACTCGAACTTGTCTGGCTTCTTCATCAGTCGGTAAAGGGGCAATGCCTTTTCACCGAGGCGAGAGATGAATTGACTTAAAGCGGCCAAGCATCCAGTAAGCTTCTGGACGTCGTGCACACGCACAGGGCGTTTCATTCGGAGTATGGTGCCAACTTTCTCTGGGTTAGCATCGATTCCTCGTTCCGAAACGAGAAAACCGAGTAACTTTCCGCCAGGTACTCCGAATGTGCACTTCGATGGATTGAGCTTGATATCATACCTTCTGAGATTGGCAAATGTTTCAGCTAGGTCAATCAATAGGTCGGAACCCTTTCGCGACTTGACCACGATATCATCCATGTACGCTTCCACATCCCGACTGATTTGAGTGAGTAAACACTTTTGAATCATTCTCATGAACATGGCTCCGGCATTCTTGAGGCCGAATGGCATGGTGATATAGCAGAAGCGCCCGAATGGAGTGATGAAAGCTGTTTTGATTTCGTCAGGTCCATACAGACGGATCTGATGATACCCGGAATAAGCGTATAAAAAAGACAATCTCTCGCACCCTGCGGTCGAGTCGACAATTTGGTCGATGCGAGGGAGAGGAAAATGATCTTTCGGGCAGGCCTGATTGATATGTTTGAAATCAATGCACATGCGAAGTGAGTTGTCCTTCTTGGGAACCATGACGACATTGGCGAGCCACTCGGAGTGGTATATCTCTCGGATAAACTCTGCCGCAAGGAGTCGAGCCACTTCCTCGCTAATGGCCTTTTTCTTCTGAACGGCGGACCGTCGAAGATGTTCTTTAACAGGTTTCGCTTTTGAGTCGACTCTAAGGCGATGCTTAGCCAGCCCCCTGGGAACACCCGGCATGTCAGCTGGCTTCCATGCAAAGATGTCCCAGTTCTCACGGAGGAACTAGATGAGCGCTTCTTCCTATTTAGAGTCGAGTGTTGTGGAAATATGGGTCGGAGCTGCATTGGGGTCAGTCGGATGGATATGAACTGGCTTCGTCTCCCTAGACGACAAAAACGCTGACTCTGTGGCGGGCTTCTTGGCCCGCAGCAAATCACCCGGATCTGCATTCTTCTTGTATTCCTCCAGCTCTACCACTGTTATCTGGTCATCCGCAATCTTTGAGCCTTTCTGGAAACACTCTTCTGCCTTCTTCCGGCTGCCAGTGATGGTGATCACGCCTTTGGGGCCAGGCATCTTTAACTGGAGGCACACATAACATGGTCGAGCCATGAAGCGGGCATATGCTGGTCTTCCCAAAATAGCGTGGTAGGCGCTTCGGAAATCCACGACTTCAAATGTCAGCTTCTCTTTGCGGAAATGCTTCGAGTCGCCGAACACTACATCCAGAGCTATTTGGCCGAGTGACTCAGCCTTCTTTCCCGGGATGACTCCGTGAAAACTCATGTTGCTGGAACTTAGCCTGGACATCGGAATGCCCATTCCCTTGAGCGTCTCTGCATACAGTATATTCAATCCACTGCCGCCATCCATCAATACCTTCGTCAGTCAAGTGCCTTCGACGACAGGGTCGACCACCAGCGCTTGCCTCCCAGGGGTGGCAATGTGAGTAGGGTGATCAGATTGGTCGAAAGTAATGGGAGTTTGCGACCATCTCAGATAGTTTGGTGTCGCCGGGGCGACCATATTGACCTCACGATTGATCACTTTCAGTCGACTTTTTCTTTCTACATCAGCAAAAATCATCAGAGTGGAGTTGACATGAGGGTACTCTCCATCACTGTCCTCCTTGTCCTCAGCCTTGTCCGACTCCTTCTCTTTGTCCTTCGGCTGCTTTCCTTGAAACTGCTGGATTAAGAGCCGGCACTGGCGAGTGGTATGCTTTGGGTAGATGAAGTTACCCTCTTCGTCTTTCTTCGTGTGGATATGACACGGTAGATCCATCACGTCATTACCTTCCTTATCTTTTACCTTCTTGGGGTTCCAAGATCCTTTGGGCTTCCCTTTGAATTTGCCCTGAGTCACGGTCAGAGCCTCTCCAGGAGCAGCTGGCTCGGCCTTCCGCTTTTGCTTCCGACTGGAGTTTCCTTTATCCGACTGACTCGGCTTGTACTTGCCACTCCGGAGTCGGTCCTCTGCTTCGCCATTGGCGTACTTGGTGGCTATTTCCATCATCCGACTCAGGGTCATATCTCCAGTTCGACCAAACTTCAGGCTCAACTCTCTGTTCTTGACACCATCCTTGAAGGCGCGGACCACTTGATGGTCTGACACATTCTCTACTATATGATGCAAAGTGATCCATCTCTGGATGTAATCTCTCAGCGTTTTACTCGACTTTTGTACGCAAACTTGCAGCTCTGTCAATCCGGCCGGTCGCTTGCAAGTTCCCTCGAACATCCTGACGAACACTCGGGAAAGATCTTCCCAAGTGTAAATGCTGCTAGGAGCTAACTGATTCAACCACGCCCTGGCTGAACCCTCTAGCATAAGTGGCAAATGCTTCATGGCCACCTCATCATTACCGCCACCAATCTGAACAGCCACCCGGTAGTCTTCAAGCCAAGTTTCAGGCTTAGACTCTCTGGTGAACTTACTCACTCCAGTCGCCAACCTGAAGTTGGGGGGTATCACTGCGGCTCTGATGGCTCTGCTAAAGCATTCTGGACCTGAAACGTGGACTCGGCTGCTTGTGGGCACATCTCTGTCATGGCCACCTCTATGAGCTCTGTTCCGGTCGACCAAACCTTGCACGATGATGGATCTCGCGTCAAAGCCTGACTCTCTGGGGTCGACTGGAGCTCTCCACCTAACACTGAGCTAGCGTCTGTCATCTTGCTGCCGATGGGCGTTAGACCCACTTCTCGGGGGAGGAGTGGGCACTCGACGCCTGTCATCACGATCAAATCGATCATCATAGTGATCCCGAGGCCTTCACGTTCCACGCGCCTCAGAGGCGACCTTGGACTGTGAGACGACTGGACAGTATTCGTAGCGACGGATCGACTGTGAATCCTATTGCGCGACTGTGACACAACTGAATTCTGATCTCCTGCCACCCGGAGCAAATCTCTGATCTGCATCAAGCCTCTTCCAGCCTCCGACTGAGAGGGCTGAATTGACTCCGCTATACGGGCTGCAGCTGCCAAATTCTGAATCGGGGTTCGATATACCTGAGTCGGTTGCGGAAAGAGCTGACGTCGGCTGGAGTCGGGTACTCGTTGACGCGCACGCTCGTCGAGTGCTCGTTGGAGGTTCTCCAGTCGAGTGCGTTCAACCAAATTGGCCAAACGCGCCTCTTCCAAGGCACGAGCCTCAGGGGTTTCTCCTGTAATGGGAGTATGCAGGGCATCCATGTTCCGGCGGCGAAGTTCTTCCCTCTGCTGAGAAGTGAGTGGCTCGTGCTGATACTCTTCGTGGGCCTGAGCGGGGTCGTCCCCGTCGTCCATCCCATCGTTGTGGGGGAAACCGGGAGGACTACGAGGCCCATTGACCATCAGGACCTCCGCCGCTGGATCACTGCTATCATACTCGGATGCAGTCTCTACGGAGCCAATCGACAGGTCGAACAGGCCGTAGAGAGATTCGTCGGGATCAATTGTCGCGACTTGGGTGGTGGCCGATTGGCGAGCCACTGCGTGTCTCACCCATCGCTGGAGCGTCGACCGACCGGAATGCTTGCGCTGGCGGGAGACAGGGAGGGAGGACGGCGCAGGAGTCGACCGGTATGGGGTCGACGGCTGCCGCAGCAGGACGCCGCGGACACACGCCCGAAAGTGCGTCGCCCCGCGGACGGGGAGCGCGTCGATGTCGAGTGGTGCCTCTTGGAGCCAAGCGGATTCGTCGGCGATGAAAGCGAGCGCACCGAGACGGATCTCGCGACCCTTGACCAGAGCTCCGCTGGAAACCATGATGAAGGCAATCGGACAAATTGCAACTTCTCCAAAAAGTCGCTAAGACACCTGCCCCATGGTGGGCGCCAACTGTCGTGGTTCTAAGTCTGACAGTAGAATGGGGGGTAGGTATGGAGAGGCAAGATCCTAGCTATGGAGTAGTTGTACACACGAGTATTTAACGAGTTCAGGCCCTTCTCTGAGGAAGTAATAGCCCTACGTCTCGGAGCCCGGAGGCAGTCGACTGGTTTATGTGTATATGAGTTACAGGGGTGCGAACCCTTCTACCAGTGGAGGGGGTGGCTTATATAGAGGACGCCAGGACCCCAGCCAACCCACGTAGCAGAGGGTTAAAGTACATTAAGACCGGGCGTTACTGGTAACGCCTTACATAAAGTGTCATCATGACCATTAGGACTACTTAATTACAGACCGTTTGGATACAGAGTAGATCCTGAACTCCTGATGGTCGAGTGAGTCTTCATGGTCGAGTGTCTTTAGGTTCGTCGAGTGTCTTCTAGCCGGTCGAGTGGAGTCTCTCTTGGTCGACTGGAAGGTAGCTTCGTCTAAGGATGTCCTTGGGTATGGTATCCTAGATAGGTCCATGACCCTACCCTAGGTACATAACATCATCAGCGGGGGCGACAGTTCAGGCCGACGGTGGTGGATGACACATGGGGTAACACTGCTGGAGGAGAAGAAAATTAGAATGAGAAGAGGACTTTGGGCTGTTGAATGCATATTGTATTTATGATAAAAAAAAATAGAAGTGTCTTATTTATTCTTTTTCTTTTCGCCAAGTGCCAGTGGTCAGCACTTGCCTTGTAGCGATTTGGGGATTCAAACAAGCTGCAAGTTGAAAAAACTGGTAGTCGTAAGTGACGCGGTTGGCCTTCGCCTAGTGCTTAGGCTGTGCTTAAGGGCCTTAGGTGCATGTTATATGTGTCACGATATTAACTTAGAGCATGCATATGAGTGAATTACCAACTACTGTCATTGAAATATGGCTCGTTTGGCATGCAAGTGCAATATGACATGATATCTTACTTGGATAAAAAATATATCTTATTTGCCCTTCCAAACATTCTAGTTATACCCTAGATGGGGCGTTTGACCTTTGCCTAGCGCCCAAGCACCTTCTAGACACAGCCTTTTCCAACAGAGGCTGCAATAGAGCTAGCTAAGGGGCCATTCAAAGCAAACATGATGGAAATAATAGGATGAGTTGGTGAGCTTTTTGCAGATAATCTAGAGTTTGGTCGGACTAATGCACGGGGAGGGTGGTGACGGGGAGGGGGATCCCAGTGCCTCAGCTATGGCTAATAATTTATATATGGATTTTGTTAATGCAGAACGTTGTTTGGACGGATCATGGTGCATCATATTTGAGCTAGTCTTCTGGGTGACAATGTTAGGGTTTCTCGCCGTGCGCACTCGACGATGAGATTTGGTATCAGATGCTTCATGAAAATTCAGGGTTCTAATGGTGATGGTTGTAGCTCTGGCACGCTGATCCTTAGAGGCATGTCCACGAAAATTTCACGGCTGTCATCGATGAGGTCAATCTGGCTCTCGTAGGAGAGTGGCGATAGTGGCACGTCGATGGCTCGTTCTGTCGGCAGTAGTGGTCATTCATTGGTGCATGACCCTTGATGTAGTAATTTTTATTATGTTTGCCAAGCTTTGTATTTTTTATGAACATTTACAGTAGATTTGGATCTTTTTCGCAAAATATAGTTGAAGTTCTTTACAGATTTGGGTTTTGAGATTCTGAGAAAATTTGCTCTTTTGAGCGGAATAGTACGACATAGTGTAAACTGAGACCATTCACATGACTGATGAGCTATATCAAAAACAATGAAGTTGTAAACTGAGAATTTTTTTCGCGCGACTGTGTAATAGTCGTCCCCTTTAATTTCTTCGACAGGTTTATTACAAATTAAGCTTTTGACACGGATTTTGTGATTCTCGACCATGCATTATGTACACTTTCATTTTCATGCACACCTGTCCTGGTTTGATAAGATTTATTGCTAGCTCCATCTGGTAGGTGGTGGACTGGTAGCTAATTAATTACTCCTACGTGGTACGTGGTCTATCTCTGAGTTCTTATGGCTTAAAATGTTGCAACAAGACTACAATTACGGAGTGTTCACACCTGACCTTTACATAATGTCTGGGTTTGTTTATTAGTCCTTATCGTGCTTTGTCTCAAAGTTTGACATATAGTTGACAAGTAAAATGTTAGTGGATGTCATAAAAATATTATATTATTGGATTCATATATTAATGATATTATTCTTTATATGTATGCCTTATATTTTATTATTATTTAAAATTATGGTCGAAATATGATCCAAAATACGAGAGGCGCTAATAAACTAGGACATAAACGTAGACGCTTCTACATACGTACATACACTCATCCCTATGAATGCAGACACACCTTACCCCTATGAGCTCCCATGAGAGACGGAGCCGGCACAACAAAAGTCTTCATATAATCAACGGGAACGTCTTCTCTCACTGAGCACACATCTCCGAAAGGCCTGAAATAAATTGAGGAAAATGCGAGGATCAATGTCAAGTCTACAATTTAGACTATGGTGGGTTGAAATACCACTATCCTCCTAACCATCCAACCACAGATTGGTTGAAAAAACATGTCCTTTTGACATAGCAAAAACACAGTGTCACCTTTACCACGACGAGTATACCAAGTTTCATATCAATGCCTCTACCAGTTTCCAAACATATATGTGATGGTACAACTGACAAGTTAGAAGCTAGGTGAGTAATAGACCATGTCGCTTACGCAAAGAGGTGTTGTTGTTTTATCTCGGCGACAAAAACCTTCCACGTGTTTCTACTCTGTACTTTTGAGTTTCGGATGATGAATTGGGATCCCCAATTAACGGTTGGTAAAGTGATCGCCGGAAAGTTTTCTTATTTATCATCAAAACTTTATTCCTCAAACAATGGCCATATCATTTACAATTTAAGGCAAAATAAAGTGGGGGCATTAGAGTCCCAAGACTTTGATAAGCTAACTCTAAACCAATGTTTTGCTAGACTATCAGCAACTAGATTTGCTTCCCTACAGCAATGAACATAATTAACGCTTGAAAACTATAATGCCTGGAGAATAGCATTTGTAATGATCGGCGTGTCCGGGCCCATATATCCTCCTGGATTCGAAATTGCATCCAAGGCACTCCTACTGTCCGATTCGATGACAACTTTAGTGCAGCCAATGTTAGCCACTAGGATCATTTAGACTTCTCGTAAATATAACAACTCACTTTTATAGAAGTTTATCTTATGACCAAGGGGATGATCAAATTCACAAAGCACAAGCTTGAGATTTTTAGTTCTATTGGGAGGTAATGATCCATGGAGAGTATTGTGTCATCCACGGGAGCTTTTTTTCACGACAAACTTTTAATCTAGTTATCTTTAATCATGGCAATAAGAAAACACGATAGGTAATGAAAATTACAACCAGGTCCATGGTGCAATCTAAAATAGGAAAGCAATCATTGACTAGATGTGGCAGCACCCGAGATGAGTACATGAGACAAGGACAAATTTAACTACTACTAACCATGTAGACAACTAATCGGCCGGTTATTGTGAACATAATCAACGCTTGAAAACTATAACATAACCAATGAGCGGGCACTCTATTTCTATCTATCTCTACCTACAACATAATCAATGAGCGGGCTCTCTCTCTATATATATATCTGTATGGTTTTCAAGCGTTGAAAACTAGCCGGGGAGAGTTTTTTTTTTGATAATTAACTAGCCAGGGAGAGCTTGTTATAACCCCCCCCCCCCCCTCTATCTATACATAGATACCCGAGCCGGCGCTCCCTGGCTAGTTTCATCATGTCACCAGTGCATCATTGGATCGCCGTGTAGCTCAGAGGTAAACACTAATAGTGTAGATCTTTGATGCACTAACTCGTTCATGCACTGTAGACGATCATATGTGATCATGTTCTCCGATCCAAAACCACACTTGATTAGAAATAGTACTGTAGACGATCGATGTTCATGTACTAACTCATTCTTTCATATACAGATATGGAAGTAGCAACTGTCAATTGGGTAGCATTTGTGGTTCCAATTGCCGTGGCGACGATCATCATCTTCATATCGGCCATGATGGCACGAGGACGACGACGAACCGAACGATCTCCACGCGCTCGTCCGCCCCCCGTGGCCGCAGGGGCTCCCCTCGTGGGGGTCCTCCCGTGGCTCCTCGCCAAGGGCCCGCTGCAAGTGATCGGCGACGCCCACGCGGAGCTGGGCAGTGTGTTCACGGTGAGGCTGCTGCACCGCGAGGTGACCTTCCTGGTCGGTCCGGACGTGTCGAGCCATTTCTACCAGGGGCTGGACTCGGAGGTGAGCCAGGACGAGGTCTCCCGGTTCACCGTCCCGACCTTCGGCCCCGGCGTCGCCTTCGACGTGGATCTCGCCACCCGGCGCGAGCAGATCCGCTTCTTCGGCGACGCCATGAAGCCTGCCAAGCTCAGGACCTACGCCGGCCTCATGGTGCGAGAGGTCGAGGTAAGATATAGATACCGTATACTTTTTCTTGCGGGGTATAGATACCATATACGTACGTGTAGGAGTACTTGTACGTGTTTTTTACTGTATGTTAACACATGCATGCATGCAGGAGTACTTTACGAGATGGGGAGAGATGGGCACGGTCGACCTGAAGCAGGAGGTAGGGCACCTCGTCACGCTCGTCGCCAGCCGGTGCCTGTTCGGGGAGGAGGTCCGCTCCAAGATGCTCCGCGAGGCCGCCACGCACCTCCGCGAGCTCAACGACGGCATGCGCCTCGTCACCATCCTCTTCCCGCACCTGCCCATCCCGGCGCACCGCAGGCGCGACAGGGCGCGCGCTAGGCTCGGCGAGATATTCTCCGACATGGTCAGGTCGCGCAGAGAATCTGGCCGCCCCGTCGACGACATGCTGCAGTGCCTCATCGATTCCAGGTACAAGGACGGCCGCGCCACGACCGACACGGAGCTCGTCGGGATGCTGGTGTCGGCGCTGTTCGCGGGGCAGCACACGAGCTCCAGCACGGGCACGTGGACCGGAGTGCGCCTCCTCGCGGGCGCCAACGCCGAGCACCTGCGCGCCGCCGTCCGGGAGCAGGAGCGGGTCGTGGCGCGGCACGGGGACCGCGTCGACTACGAGGTCCTGCAGGAGATGGAGACCCTCCACCGCAGCGTCAAGGAGGCCCTGCGGCTCCACCCGCCGGCGATGATGCTGCTGCGCCACGCGCGCCGTAGCTTCGTCGTCCGGACGAGGGAGGGAGACGAGTACGAGGTCCCGGAGGGGCGCACGGTCGCGAGCCCAATGGTGATCCACAACCGTCTCCCGCACGTGTACAGGGACCCGGAGAGGTACGAGCCGGGCCGGTTCGGCCCCGGGAGAGGGGAGGACGGGGCCGGCGGGGCGCTCTCGTACACGGCCTTCGGCGGCGGGCGGCACGCCTGCGTGGGCGAGGCGTTCGCGTACATGCAGATCAAGGTGATATGGAGCCACCTGCTGAGGAACTTTGAGATGGAGATGGTGTCGCCGTTCCCGGAGACGGACTGGAACGTGGTCATGCCGGGGCCCAAGGGGAAGGTCATGCTCCGCTACAAGAGGAGGAAGAAGATGTCACCCACCGCCCAAATCACCAACCCACACACACGCTATGTGCTATGATCTACTATACCAGTTCATGTGATCATGTTGGATGTTCGCTTGATCCTGGCACCAACAAATTACTGCCAGTTTAAAGTAAGCACAGCTAAGCTACGTGTGTTATACGTACGTACAGTGGGCGTGTGTGTATGATCGGCAAGACGTTTTGTGTACTTCGTAGCATGCATGCATGCTTTCTGTTCTTCCGCCATCCGTACATAAAACAACCCTTTTATTTCTATAAGTGGCATTTTAAATCATTCGTAACTTCTAAACCAGAATATACTTTTTATTTTCCTCTAAAAATTAATTGAATTTTATTGTTATTTTATATATTTGAATACCTACCGACAAGACCTATTGAACAAGATCAGTTTTGAATACATTTGGTCGTTTGATTTTCGATCACTATTTCAGTTTCACAATTGACAGTTACAATTGTGAAATATTAGTTCCCTTTTTATCACGTTAATTTTAAAATATATTTAGAATAATTAAAATTAATGTTTCGAACATATATGCTGTTGAAATATATATTTAAAATGTCGAAAAATAGATTTTTTGAAATAAATTTTTAGAATTGTGCTGAAAATGAAAATAGACGCATGTTATTGAAATGGATGTGGTGTTGAAAGTGGTATGGTATTCCAATAAAAAGTGGTCTATCAATCAAAAATGCATTTGGTATTGAAATGCAAATGCTATCAACGTGATCTGGTAATGAAGCATATGGTATTTGAAATGCACCTGGTAACAAAGTGATCTGGTATTGTAATGTCTCTGGTGTCCAAAAGCATATGGTACTGAAATTTATCATCAGTATTTCACTTTTATGTTATGTATGTGGTACTAAATTTTATTGAAATATATTTTTTAGATGGTACTGATGAATATGGTACTGAAAGTGGTATGGTAATTGAAATGCATCTGGTCTTAAAATTCATATGTTGACAATTTGATTCTGTAGTGAAGCATTTGGTAACAAAGTGATTTGGTAATTGAAATGCATCTAGTACATATATTATTGAAATAGCGCAGATCAACTTACCCCTTCGTCCAAGCCAATGGGCGACTAGGGTTCCTACCTCCCGTCGGCGGTGTTGTCGATCTGCCTCGTCTCCTGTGGTTTTAGGGTCATGGGGGCGCGGTGGATCCTGACCCTGCCGGCGGGAGGGCTCCGTTTTTATATGTTTCTTTCAGTTTTGTTAGGGTTTGTGACCAGCTCAGGAAGGCGATACGGCGGTGGCTCCCTGGAGATGGAATAAGGTTCCCCCGCCTAGCCTTCACCCCGGTGATGTGTCTAGCATTGTCGGAGGGCGTGTGAAAGCGTGTCTCCGATGGATCTCGCAAGAATTTTTTTGGTGGTTGTCGTTGCCGGATCTGCTCGAATCTAGTCTTCGTTCGTGTGCTTTCAAGTTAGATCCTTCCGATCTATGCTTCTCTTCATCGACGGCGGTTGTTGTTTTGGTACACTGGTCCTATGGAGTATTAGCACGACGACTACCTGACTATCTACTATAACAAGTTTTGCCCAGTCCGGCGAGGGGGGTGATGAAGGCAGCGCCTCCTCGGCTCGCTTCAGTGCTTGTAGTCGTTGCTAGGTGGTCTGCGGATCTAGATGAAAAAACAACTATGGCATTGCAATCTATGGCATAAAGTGATGTATGAAACTCATTTCAATTTCAATCAATAGAAGAAATAGTTACATTTGTTAAACTCATTTCATTTCTAATCAATTTTGTGAAACAACAAAATTTAAACAAGTTTAACAAATATTCAATATTGATTTTGTTTGAAATATCGAGTCATCAGGATTTCAAAAGTATAAAAGAATTCAAAACCCAAATTCTTGTTTAAAAGATATGAGTCGTATAAGAAAACACTAGAAAATTAGAGTCATGCATGCACATTATGTCATTCTCTATGGCACAAAAGATGATGGGACCTTTTGATGTCACCTAAATTTTCTATACCAGGTAAGAGACAAAGAAAATACATATAATACCACATGTATGAGTCTAAAGTGCACGGATCTCAAATGAATGAAAGGGAGATGCTTAACCGGTACATACATCCTCCGCTAGAAAAGATTTTTGCACTTGCTAAAGGTATCTGTAATTGAACCCCTATCATTTAGCCCCTCAAATGTCCTCTCAAACCTTACAACATCTCTAATCGATACCCTGTACTAAAACTGCTCCCTATCCCACTTTCCAACTTTTTTAGGGAAATCCTTGTTTCATAACTAGCAAATCCCTTGTGATTTTAGTCCCTAATTTTTAATACATTTTAAACGCAATTTCATTTCGGATACATATTTAAACTAATAATAGCATAATCCGACAACTTTTAGACATTTATATAATACGTACATAACATCATACATACTAGATAGTCCTACTCGTTGACGCCTAGATCAAGAACATCATCAGTGCAATAGCTCCCACCAAAAGACCTGCAAATGATCCACGGGTTAAGAACCAAATCATGAATGCCACTACGAGTGCAAGGTGAAGCTTCTTAAATTTCCTTCTTTGAGCTTGCATCGACTTGATTTTGACCCGCATCTTGTTCATTTGGTCTTGCGTCGCGATGATTTGGTCTTGCTTCTCTCATGCATCTAGCAATGCATCATCTAGCTTCTCTCTAAATGATCGATAGTAATAGTCAAGCAGATAGCTTACATAAAGCGCTCCAAGATCGACCCATATCCACGTGCTGCAACTAAAACCTCTTTGCATGTGTAAAATATTTTGGGCAGAGGAATTCTTGTCTATATATAATTACAAAAATAAAGGGGATTTGGGTCATACCTTGCTTTCTTGGTCACCACAGGCAACGAAGTCTCGCTTGGGATTTTCTCAGTGCGTCTGCGGTTTTTTAAACAACCGGATACTTGGAGCCGCAAGGAAGCACCGACGCTAGAAATGGGGCGGCCCCGGTTTTGTCCGCTTTGTGGCCGGACCCAACAGAGGCACTACTGCATCGTGATGACTCACCTGCGTGTGTACGATGAGACTCAAACAACCAGGGCCGGGCCGGCAAAATCCGAGGCCCTTGGGCAAACTCTAAAATGGGGCTTAACTCACTAAAAAAACTACATAAACAAAAATATAATAATATAAAGAACATAATATCTTACATAGCAATAGGAAATATCAAGGATAGTACATATTATTGGTTGTATAGTCTTCATTTAAGTAACATCATTCATTTAGTGTTCTTTAAAATAAAATCTTCAATAATAGCCTCAAAATTGTTTTCTGTCTTTGTCAGGCCATCTCTAGGGCTAGGATCATTGTCAAACATTATTATCACGTGCATGTTCTTGATCAAGTGGCTGATTAATGAAGGACATTTGTGCTTTTTTATAACAAACTTATCCAAATCTCTTTTTTGAGACTGCGTTAAATCCTCAAATTTTTGTTTCTTCCCACGCTTTTAATAATCAAATTCATGTTTTCTAAATGAAGACATGACTTGGATCTTGCAATACTAGACGTCTAGTAGATGAAAAGGATAAAATTAGCTACAAGATTTTAGCAAAACTATAAAGCGGGTGGAGATCGGAACATAATCAAGGGATCACGGGATCGTCGAGTATTGATGCAACGATGCTTAAAAAATCGGAGATGGCACAAAATATCCCTATACCTTCCTTCCGGCTGCTGCTCATGGTTTTGGCTTTCATAAGCCCGAAGAAATGATGAATCGATCTAATCTATTGGGTCGCAGGGATGCTGGCCGCTGGCCGAAGAAACTAATGGACGATTCGTTCGATCTAATTGCTTGCCTTTGTTGGGAAGAAGACTTGATTGCTGGCTGGAGGCAAGGAGGCGGCAGGCGCACGTCGCAATTGGGGCATTCCTATTTGGCACCAGAAGCACCTGTTATAGTGCAAACTGTAAACTAGCGCACACTCAAAAAACCCATCTTCTTTTTTTCTGTTTTAAAACGCAAAAAACTGCCACATGTTGTGATCCGAACCAGCGATATCCTAGTTCAATGTACACTGCACTAACCACCCAAACCACCTCACCTGATGCGTTTACTTACATCTTTTACCTTCTTTTCTTCTTTATTTTATTATCTTTTTTCGTTTTCCTTTTTCTTTTTTTGGAATGGTTTTGTTAGGATTTGTCTTTTTTTTCTCTTTTTACATACTTTTTTATTTTGTTTTATTTTTCTTTTGCTAAATGCATGAACTTTTTTCAAATTCATGAACTTGTTTTTAAAACCAGTGGAATTATTTTAAAATTCATGAACTTTGTTTCAAAATTGATGAACTGTTTTCCTAATGAATGAACTTTTTTCTGAAACGATCAATTTTTTCCAGATTAGACAAACTTTTTCCAAAATCGATGATCTCTTTTTAAAAAACCAATGTTTTTTTCCAAAATTGATGAATTTTTTTTCATGATTCAAGATTCTTTTATTTCTGTATATAAAATTCAATTTGATGAACTTTTTAAAACCCATGAACATTTTTAATTAATCAACGAACTATTTATTTATTTCACGTACATTTTCAAACTAGCAAAAAAAACCGAGGCCAGTCTTTTTCTCGAACCAACAGCACAATACAGCCAAAAAAACAAAAATGCGAGCAAGGCGAGTTGATCAAGCGAACGATTGCTTTTTAGCGAGCGAGCGATCAAAGCAAAGTGGGAGCGAGCGAGGAAGCTATGATTAATGGGCCGCGGCCAGCTGCCTTTCGCGTGAGCGCCCGACCTCCTAACCGACGCTGAAGGTGCCGGAAAAACCTATTTGCCGCTCTCTGCGGCAAACAGTCGGGGTTTCGCACAGGCGGGATGGGCCGGCCTGTTAACGTAACAACTGGTTTAGCGAACCTTCTATGAAAGTTTTTTGCCAGTTTTTTCCGGTTTTGGGAACCTTCTAGAAGGTTCCTCGACCGGTTTTTTCTTTTTGTATTTATTTTTTAGCTTTTCTTTTCGATTAATCTTTCCTTTCTTGTTTTTTCTCTATCTTTTTTTATGTTTCTTTTTTCGGTGTTTTGCTATTCTCTTTCTTCTTGCCCATTACTTTTTGAATTTTTTTCCTATTTTCAAGGAATGTTTCAGAATTTTTCAAAAGGGAAATTTCAGACTTTTTTTAACATCTTTTAGAAAATGTTCCTGTTTTCAAATTTTTGTTCAGAAATTTCATAAAAGTTTAATATCTCAATAATTGTTTGCTTATTTTAAAAAATTCAAAATTTCAAAAAGTTTTTGTATTTTTAAACTTTGTTCACAAACTAAAAAATGTTCGGTTTTTTAGAAGTATGTTCCTGTTTTCAAAATTGTTTCAAAATTCAAAAAATATTCGTATTTCCAAATTTGTTCATGAATTCAAAAAATGTTCACGTTTTCAAATTTTGTTAACGAATTAGAAATTGCTCAGGAGTTTATAAAAGTGTTCCCATTTTCAAAAATTGTTCACAAAATTCCAAAAATGTTCCCTTTTTCAAAATTTCTTCTCAAGTTCAGGAAATTTTCACGTTTTTTTAGTTTTGTTCACATATTCAAAAAAATCTGGGGATTTTAGAAAATGTTCCTGTTTCCAAAATTGTTCACAAATTCAAAAAATGTTCAAAAAATTCAAAAAATGTTCCTGTTTTCAAATTTGTTTGCAAATTCAGAAAACTTCCACAATTTTCAATTTTGTTCACATATTCAGCAATTAAACTGCGAATTTGAAAAAATGTTCCTGTTTTCCCCAAAAAGCACCAATTCAATAAATGGTCATTTGTCGAAAAATTGTTCACAAAATTTAGAAAATGTTCCGTTTTTCTAAATTTGTTAACAAATTCAGAATAATTTCACATTTTCAAATTTTGTTCAAATATTCAAAAAAATGTGGGAATTTTAGAAAATGTTCCTGTTTTCCAAATTTGTTCACCAATTCAATAAATTGTTCAGAAATTATGATATTTTTGGGAATTTCAGGGATGTTCCAATTTCCCAAAAAAATTCGAAATTCAGAAATGTTCCTGTTTTTGAAAATGTTCGTTTGTCAAAACTCTTTTACAAAGTTGAGATGTGTTTATCTTTCATAAAACACTCAGTTTTTTTTCAAAAGAAGCGTTCGGAATTCTGAAAATATGTCGGATCTGGGCGTATATTGCTTCTTAAAGGTTTACGTTGCCTTATGTTCAATAACCCGTAGTAGCTCAGCTGGTAGTATTTCGTGGTTTGCTGGTTGAGATCTTGTGCTCGATCCCTGCTGAGGGCGGTTAAATTTTTTAGCTACTGTATATGATTCACTTCCGATCGTTCTCTTCATGGGCCAGCCCAGTGAGCGACCCGACTATGCGAAGCTGCGACTGTTTGTCGCATAATGCGGCGCATAGGACATCCCTAGGCAGCCCCTCTGTCTTTCCCGTATGGCCTAATAAGGCCTAATACTTCTCCCCGACGAATTTCCGTAACTCTCCGGTACTCCGATAAATACCCGAATCACTCGGAACCTTTCCGAACTCCGAATATAGTCGTCCAATATATCGATCTTTACGTCTCGACCATTTCGAGACTCCTCGTCATGTCCTCGATCTCATTCGGGACTCCGAACTCCTTCGGTACATCAAAACTCATAAACTCATAATATAACTGTCATCGTAACGTTAAGCGTGCGGACCCTACGGGTTCGAGAACTATGTAGACATGACCTAGAACTATTCTCGGTCAATAACCAATAGCGGAACCTGGATGCTCATATTGGCTCCCACATATTCTACGAAGATCTTTATCGGTCAAACCGCATAACAACATACGTTGTTCCCTTTGTCATCGGCATGTTACTTGCCCGAGATTCGATCGTCGGTATCCAATACCTAGTTCAATCTCGTTACCGGCAAGTCTCTTTACTCGTTACGTAATACATCATCTCGCAACTAACTCATTAGTCACATTGCTTGCAAGGCTTATAGTGATGTGCATTACCGATAGGGCCCAGAGATACCTCTCCGACAATCGGAGTGACAAATCCTAATCTCGAAATACGCCAACCCAACATGTACCTTCGGAGACACCTGTAGAGCTCCTTTATAATCACCCAGTTACGTTGTGACGTTTGATAGCACACAAAGTGTTCCTCCGGTAAACGGGAGTTGCATAATCTCATAGTCATAGGAATATGTATAAGTCATGAAGAAAGCAATAGCAACATGCTAAACGATCAAGTGCTAAGCTAACGGAATGGGTCAAGTCAATCACATCATTCTCCCAATGATGTGATCCCATTAATCAAATGACAACTCTTTTGTCCATGGCTAGGAAACGTAACCATCTTTGATAAACGAGCTAGTCAAGTAGAGGCATACTAGTGACACTATGTTTGTCTATGTATTCACACATGTATTATGTTTCTGGTTAATACAATTCTAGCATGAATAATAAACATTTATCATGATACAAGGAAATAAATAATAACTTTATTATTGCCTCTAAGGCATATTTCCTTCAGTCTCCCACTTGCACTAGAGTCAATAATCTAGTTCACATCATCATGTGATTTAACACCAATATTCATATCTGTATATGATTAACACCCATAGTTCACATCGTCATGTGATCAACACCCAAAGGGTTTACTAGATTCAATAATCTAGTTCACATCGCTATGTGATTAACACCCAATGAGTACTAAGGTATGATCATGTTTTGCTCGTGAGAGAAGTTTAGTCTACGGGTCTGTCACATTCAGAGCCGTATGTATTTTGCAAATATTCTATGTCTACAATGCTCTCCATGGAGCTACTCTAGCTAATTTCTCCCACTTTCAATATGTATCCAGATTGAGACTTAGAGTCATCTGGATCGGTGTAAAAGCTTGCACCGATGTAACTTTTACGACGGGCTCTTTTATCACCTCCATAATCGAGAAGTATTTCCTTGGTCCTCACTAAGGATATTCTTGACCGTTGTCCAGTGATCTACTATTAGATCAAAATTGTATTCCTTTGCCAAACACAGAGCAAGGTATACAATAGGTCTGGTTCACAGCATAGCATACTTTATAGAACCTATGACTGAGGCATAGGGAATGACTTTTCATTCTCTTTCTATTTTCTGCCATAGTCGGGTTTTGAGTCTTACTCAACTTCACACCTTGCAACACAGGCAAGAACTCTTTCTTTGACTGTTCTATTTTGAACTACTTCAAAAAGTTTATAAAGGTATGTACTCATTGAAAAACTTATCAAGCGTCTTGATCTATCTATATAGATCTTAATGCTCAATGTGTAAGTAGCTTCACCGAGGTCTTTCTTTAAAAAACTTCTTTCAAACACTCTTTTATGCTTTCCAGAAAATTCTACATCATTTCCAATTAATAATATGTCATTCACATATACTTATCAGAAATGTTGTAGTGCTTCCACTCACTTTCTTGTAAATACAGGTCTTCCAAAAGTCTGTATAAAACCATATGCTTTGATCAACTCATCAAAGCGTATATTCCAACTCCGAGATGCTTGCACCGGTTCATCGATGGATTGCTGGAGCTTGCACACTTTGTTAGCATCTTTATGATTGACAAAAACTTTCTGGTTGCATCATATACAACTCTTCTTTAATAAATCCATTAAGGAATGCAGTTTTGACATCTATTTGCCAGATTTCATAAAATGTGGCAATTGCTAACATGATTCAGACAGACTTAAGCTTCGATACGAGTGAGAAAATCTCATCGTATTCAACACCTTGAACTTGTTGAAAACCTTTCGCACCAAGTCGAGATTAGTAGATAGTAACACTACTATCAGTGTCCGTCTTCCTCTTGAAGATCCATTTATTTAACATGGCTTGTTGATCATCGAGCAAGTCAATCAAAGTCCATACTTTGTTCTCATACATGGATCATATCTCAGATTTTATGGCCTCAAGCCATTTCGTGGAATCTGGCTCATCATCGCTTCCTCATAGTTCGTAGGTTCATCATGGTCTAGTAACATGACTTCCAGAACATGATTACCGTACCACTCTGGTGCGGATCTTACTCTGGAAGGACCTACGGGGGTCGGTAGCAACTTGATCTGAAGTTTCTTGATCATCATCATTAACTTCCTCACTAATTGGTGTAGGAATCACTGGAACTGACTTCTGTGATGAACAACTTTCCAATAAGGGAGAAGGTACAATTACCTCATCAAGTTCTACTTTCCTCCCACTCACTTCTTTCGAGAGAAACTTCTTCTCTAGAAAGGATCCATCTTAGCAACGAATAACTTGCCTTCGGATCTGTGATAGAAGGTGTACCCAATAGTTACCTTTGGGGATTCTATGAAGACGCACTTCTCCGATTTGGGGTTTGAGCTTATCATGCTGAAACTTTTTCACATAAGCATTGCAACCCCAAACTTTAAGAAACGACAGCTTAGGTTCATTGCTAAACCATAGTTCATACGGTGTCGTCTCAATGGATTTAGATGGTGCCCTATTTAACGTGAATGCAGCTGTCTCTAATGCATAACCCCAAAACGATAGTGGTAACCCGATAAGAGACATCATAGATCGCACCATATCCAATAAAGTGTGGTTACGACGTTCGGACACACCATAATGTTGTAGTGTTCCAGGTGGCATGAATTTGTGAAACTATTCCACATTGTTTTAATTGAAGACCAAACTCATAACTCAAATATTCGTCTCCATGATCAGATTGTAGAAACTTTATTTTCTTATTACGATGATTCTCCACTTCACTCTGAAGTTCTTTGAACTTTTCAAATGTTTCAGACTTGTGCTTCATTAAGTAGATATACTCATATATGCTCAAATCATCTTGTGAAGGTCAGAAAATAATGATACCCGCCACGAGCATCAATACTCATTGGACCGCATACATCGGTATGTATTATTTCCAATAAGTCACTAGCTCGTTCCATTGTTCCGGAGAACGTAGTTTTAGTCATCTTGCCCAAAAGGCACGGTTCGCAAGCATCAAATGATTCATAACCAAGTGATTCCAAAAATCCATCTTTATGGACTTTCTTCATGCGCTTTACACCGATATGACCCAAACGGCAGCGCCACAAATAAGTTGCACTATCATTATAAACTTTGTATCTTTTTGGCATCAATATTATGAATATGTGTATCAGTACGATCGAGATCAAATAAACTATTTTCATTGGGTGTATGACCATCAAAGGTTTTATTCATGTAAACAGAACAACAATTATTCTCTGATTTTAAATGAATAACCGTATTGCAATAAACATGATCAAATCATTTTTATGCTCAACTCAAACGCTAAATAACATTTATTTAGGTTGAACACTAATCCCGAAAGTATAGGGAGTGTGCGATGATGATCATATCAATCTTGGAACCACTTCCAACACACATCGTCACTTCACCCTCAACTAGTTTCTGTTTATTCTGTAACTTCTGTTTTGAGTTACTAATCTTAGCAACCGAACAAGTATCAAATACTCAGGAGCTACTATAAACACTAGTAAGGTACACATCAATAACCTGTATATCAAATATACCCTTGTTCACTTTGCCATCCTTCTTATCCACCAAATATTCAGGACATTTCCGCTTCCAGTGACCATTTCCTTTGCAGTAGAAGCACTTAGTTTCAGGCTTTAGTCCAGCTTTGGGCTTCTTCACGGGAGTGACAACTTGCTTGTCATTCTACATGAAGTTCCCTTTCTTTCCCTTTGCCCTTTTCTTGAAACTAGTGATCTTGTCAACCATCAACACTTGATGCTCTTTCTTAATTTCTACCTTCGTCGATTTCAACATCATGAAGAGCTTGGGAATCGTTTTCGTCATCCCTTGCATATTGTAGCTCATCACAAAGTTCTGCTAACTTGGTGATGGTGACTAGAGAACTCTATTAATCACTATCTTATCTGGAAGATTAACTCCCACTTGATTCAAGCGATTGTAGTACCCAGACAATCTGAGCACATGCTCACTAGTTGAGCGATTCTCCTCCATCTTTTAGCCATAGAACTTGTTGGAGACTTCATATCTCTCAACTCGGGTATTTGCTGGAAATATTAACTTCAATTCCTGGAACATCTCATATGGTCCATGATGTTCAAAACGTCTTTGAAGTCCCGATTCTAAGTCGTTAAGCATGGTGCACTAAACTATCAAGTAGTCATCATATTGAGCTAGCCAAACGTTCATAACGTCTGCATCTGCTCCTGCAATAGGTCTGTCACCTAGTGGTGCATTAAGGACATAATTCTTCTGTGCAGCAATGAGGATAAACCTCTGATCACGGATCCAATCCGCATTATTGCTACCAACATCTTTCAACTTTGCTTTCTCAAGGAACGCATTAAAATTCAACGGAACAACAGCACGAGCTATCTATCTACAACAAACATAGATAAGCAAAATACTATCAGGTACTAAGTTCATGATAAATTTTAGTTCAATTAATCATATTACTTAAGAACTCCCACTTAGACACACATCTCTCTAGTCATCTAAGTGATCACGTGATCCAAATCAACTAAACCATAACCGATCATCACGTGAGATGGAGTAGTTTTCAATGGTGAACATCACTATGTTGATCATATCTGCTATATGATTCACGCTCGACCTTTCGGTCTCCGTGTTCCGAGGCCATATCTGCATATGCTAGGCTCGTCAAGTTTAACCTGAGTATTCTGCGTGTGCAAAACTGGCTTGCACCCGTTGTAGATGGACGTAGAGCTTATCACACCCGATCATCACGTGGTGTCTGGGCACGACGAACTTTGGCAACGGTGCATACTCAGGGAGAACACTTCTTGATAATTTTAGTGAGAGATCATCTTAAAATGCTATCGTCAATCAAAGCAAGATAAGATGCATAAAAGATAAACATCACATGCAATCAATATAAGTGATATGATATGGCCATCATCATCTTGTGCTTGTGATCTCCATCTCCGAAGCACCGTCGTGATCACCATCGTCACCGGCGCGACACCTTGATCTCCATCGTAGCATCGTTGTCGTTACGCCATCTACTGCTTCTACGACTATCGCTACCGCTTAGTGATAAAGTAAAACAATTACAGGGCGTTTGCATTTCATACAATAAAGCGACAACCATATGGCTCCTGCCAGTTGCCGATAACTTCAGTTACAAAACATGATCATCTCATACAATAAAATATAGCATCATGTCTTGACCATATCACATCACAACATACCCTGCAAAAACAAGTTAGACGTCCTCTACTTTGTTGTTGCAAATTTTACGTGGCTGCTACGGGCTTAGCAAGAACCGTTCTTACCTACGTATCAAAACCACAACGATAGTTCGTCAAGTTAATGTTGTTTTAACCTTCGCAAGGACCGGGCGTAGCCACACTCGGTTCAGCTAAAGTGAGAGAGACAGACACCGGCCAGTCACCTTTAAGCACGAGTGCTCGTAACGGTGAAACCAGTCTCGCGTAAGTGTACGCATAATGTCGGTCCGGGCCGCTTCATCTCACAATACCGCTGAGCCAAAGTATGACATGCTGGTAAGCAGTATGACTTGTATCACCCACAACTCACTTGTGTTCTACTCGTGCATATGACATCTACGCATAAAACCTGGCTCGGATGCCACTGTTGGGGAACGTAGTAATTTCAAAATTTTCCTACGTACACGCAAGATCATGGTGATGACATAGCAACATGAGGGGAGAGTGTTGTCCACGTACCCTCGTAGACCGTAAGCGGAAGCGTTATGACAACGCGGTTGATGTAGTCGTACGTCTTCACGATCCGACCGATCCAAGCACCGAACGTACGGCACCTCCGAGTTCAGCACACGTTCATCTCGATGACGATCCCTGGGCTCCGATCCAGCAAAGCTTCGGGGATGAGTTCCGTCAGCATGACGGCGTGGTGACGATGATGATGTTCTACCGGCGCAGGGCTTCGCCTAAACTCCCCGATGATATGACCGAGATGGAATATGGTGGAGGGGGGCACCGCACACGGCTAAGAAACGATCCGTAGATCAACTTGTGTGTCCTGGGGTGCCCCCTGCCCCCGTATATAAAGGAGCAAGGGGAGGAGGGCCGGCCAAGGAGGAGGAGGCGCGCCCAAGGGGGGAGTCCTACTCCCACCGGGAGTAGGACTCCTCCTTTCCTAGTAGGAGTAGGAGAGAAGGAAAGGGAAGAGAGAAGGGAAGGAAGGAGGGGGTGCGGCCCCTCCCCTTAGTCCAATTCGGACTAAGCCTTGGGGCGGCGCGCGGCCTGCCCTAGGCAGCCCCTCTCTCTTTCCCGTATGGCCCAATAAGGCCCAATACTTCTCCCTGGCGAATTCCCGTAACTCTCCGGTACTCCGATAAATACCCGAATCACTCGGAACCTTTCCGAACTCCGAATATAGTCGTCCAATATATCGATCTTTACATCTCGACCATTTCGAGACTCCTCCTCATGTCCCCGATCTCATCCGGGACTCCGAACTCCTTCGGTACATCAAAACTCATAAACTCATAATATAACTGTCATTGTAACGTTAAGCGTGCGGACCCTACGGGTTCGAGAACTATGTAGACATGACCTAGAACTATTCTCGGTCAATAACCAATAGCGGAACCTGGATGCTCATATTGGCTCCCACATATTCTACGAAGATCTTTATCGGTCAAACCGCATAACAACATACGTTGTTCCCTTTGTCATCGGCATGTTACTTGCCCAAGATTCGATCATCGGTATCCAATACCTAGTTCAATCTCGTTACCGGCAATCTCTTTACTCGTTACGTAATACATCATCTCGCAACTAACTCATTAGTCACATTGCTTGCAAGGCTTATAGTGATGTGCATTACCAAGAGGGCCCAGAGATACCTCTCCGACAATCGGAGTGCAAATCCTAATCTCGAAATACGCCAACCCAACATGTACCTTCGGAGACACCTGTAGAGCTCCTTTATAATCACCCAGTTACGTTGTGACGTTTGGTAGCACACAAAGTGTTCCTCCGGTAAACGTGAGTTGCATAATCTCATAGTCATAGGGACATGTATAAGTCATGAAGAAAGCAATAGCAACATGCTAAACGATCAAGTGCTAAGCTAACGGAATGGGTCAAGTCAATCACATCATTCTCCCAATGATGTGATCCCATTAATCAAATGACAACTCTTTTGTCCATGGCTAGGAAACATAACCATCTTTGATAAACGAGCTAGTCAAGTAGAGGCATACTAGTGACACTATGTTTGTCTATGTATTCACACATGTATTATGTTTCCGGTTAATACAATTCTAGCATGAATAATAAACATTTATCATGATACAAGGAAATAAATAATAACTTTATTATTGCCTCTAAGGCATATTTCCTTCAGACTACTCACAAATGCACTGCTCTTTTGAAGCCCCATGTTTTGGTACTAGTTTCTTGTACAGATTTCAGAGCTTGTTCTACAGTTCCGGGGTTCATAAGAAAAGAAGATTAATTTCATAGGTCATATGCTCGGGCCACATTGCATCACAATTAATTGTTGATAGTTTCGTCATGTGTTGCCATTGTCTGATGGAACATCAGACAGCCATCAGGAAAAACAGATGAACTGATGCAGCTACTACTGCCGGTGACTTTGGGCGAGGAGACAATGCAGTGTTACTCCAGAACCAATCAAGCGAGGTTCATGGGGCAGTGGTGAAGCTTCATGGGGCCAAAGGGGGCCATTGCCCCCTGCTCTTAAGAAAACTCTGAAGTGTACCCCTAATTATTAGACTTGAATATCAAAGATTTCTCCAAGTTTATGCATAATTTATCTTATCCGCCCCCTCAACTCTGACCAGCCCTCTTAACAATCTTCAGAAAGCTCCGCCACCGCATGGGGGGATAATGGCAAGGTAAGGGAAACAGGAAACCATGCAGATCTATTCAGCTCTGGTCATGACGAGGTTAATCTTCAAGTGTTGAAAAATCTCACCTCCTTTGCCTGTCACCCTGCTGCTAAAAACGGTACAATGCATGAAGCAGTAGCTTACCAAATCAGTAGCTCTAAAACTTGATGTCACATATTCAAATGGATACCATGAATGAAGTAAATGTACGCATTGAAATTGACACTGGTGTATTCTCCGGTGAGGCTCATTTTCCTTTGATCGTGGTCTGTGAAAAGTGTTCGACCGCACGTCTACAGCAGCTAGTTTATCTCTTTTTGTCCGGAGGAGGAGGAGGAGCCGGAGGAGGGCATGAGGGACGCTGGGGACACGGATCTGTGGGCGGAGCGACAGGCGATCCTCGATTCCCTCCGGTCAGAGTCAGAGGCGGAGGCTAGACATCATCGTTAGCAGGAGTTAGGGGCGGAGCACGCCGCGAAAGTCGACGAGATGCTCACGTATATGGATGAGGAGGAGGAGCAGCCGGAGCCCTTCTACGCGCCCATCCACCTGGTGCCCTGCACCTACGTCCTGGACATCTCCGACGACGAAGCGTAACTAGCTTGTGGTAGTACGTAGGTTTATTTTGCATGGTTTGTATGGAATCTAGTGGATTAAATATGAGAGACTCGAATGCAAAGCACCAAGTTTGAGATGTGGCCGGTCACTGTCAGCGGACGCGCCCAGTCACATCCGCAGACGTTTGAGGGGCTGAATTTGCCAAATCCGACTGCAGATGCTCTAGCCGATACCCTGTACTAAAACTCCTCCCTATCCCACTTTCAAAAAAATAGGGAAATCATTGTTTTGCAGCTAGCAATCCTTGTAATTTTGGTCCCTAATTTTTAAATACATTGTTAATGCAAATTCATTTTTAGCACATATTTAAACTAAAAATAGCATAATTCAACAACTTTTAGACATTTACAAGATACACACATAACATCATACATACTAGATAGTTCTACTCGTCCTCGCTTAGATCAAGAGCATCATCAATGCAATAGCTCCCACCAAAAGAAGAGCTGCAAATGATCTAGGGATTAAGAACCAAATCATGACCGTCACTACAAGTGCAAGGTGAAGCTTCTTAAATTTCCTTCTATGAGCTTGCATCGACTTGATTTCGGCCCGCATCTTGTTGATTTGGTCTTGCATCCTGATGATTTGGTCTTGCTTCTCTCGTGCATCTAGCAATGCATCATTTCGCTTCTCTCTAAATGATTGATAGTACTAGTCAAGCAGTTAGCTTACATCAAGCACTACGAGATCGACCCATACCCACGTGTTGCAACTGAAACCTCTTTGCACGTGTAAAATATTTCGAGCAACGGAATTCTCATATATATATATATATATATATATATATATATATATATATATATATATAATTACAAAATTAAAAGGGAATTGGGTTATACCTTGCTTTCTTGGTCACCAAAGGCAAAGAAGTCTTGCTTGGGATTTCTTCGTGCGTCCACGATTTTTAAACAACTGGATGATTACAGCCGCAATGAAGCACTGACGCTAGAAATGGGGCGGCCCTAGTGTCATCCGTTTTGTGGCGAACCCAACGGAGCCACTACTTCATCGTGATGACTCGCCTGCATGCGTACGACAAGACTCAAACAACCAGGGCAGGCAAAATCCGACGCCCTTTGCCAAAATGGGACTTAAGAATTACATAAATATATAACTATAATAATATAAAGATCATTATATCTTACATAGCAATAGGAAATATCAAGGATAGTACATATTATTGGTTGTATAGTCTTCATTTAAATAACATCATTCATTTAGTGTTCTTTAAACTAAATCTTCAATAATAGCCTCAAAAATATTTTCTGTCTTTGTCAGGTCATCTCTTGGGCTAGGATTATTATCAACATTATTATCACATGCATGGTTTTGATCAAGTGAGCTATTAATGAAGGACATTTGTGATTTTTGTTAACAAACTTATCCGTATCTCTTTTTTGAGACTGAGTTAAATTCTGAATTTTTTGTTTCTTCCTATGCTTCTGGTAATCAAATTCATGTCTTCTAAATGAACACATGACTTGGATCTTGCAATACTAGACGTCTAGTAGACGAAAAGAATAAAATTAGCAACAAGATTTTAGCAAAACTAAATAGCAGGTGGAAATCAGAACTCAATCAAGGACTCATGAGATCGTCGGGTATGGATGCAACCATGCTTACAAAACCGGAGATGGCTCGAAATTTCCCTACCTTCCTTCCAGCTGCTGCTCATGGTCCTGCCTTCCATAAGCCCGAAGAATAGATGAATCGATCTAATCTGTCGGGTCCCTGGCCGTCGGCCGAAGAAACTAACGGACGCTTCGCTCGATCTAATTGCTGGCTTTTGGACTTGATTGCTGGCTGGAGGCGGGGATGCGGCAGGTGCACGTCGCAATTGGGGTATTTCCTTTTTTTAGGAGTAATTGGGGTATTTCCTAAACGGCGCCTAAGGCTCCCGTTTCTTCGATTCCTGCAAACGGGCGCACACGCCACATCCGCACTAGGCCGGCTCATCATATATTTTTTTTGCAAAACCTTCTAAAATGGTGCTGAGCGAAGATTCGGACCCCGCTAACCATTCGGGACAACATCCCCTTCGTGCTAGGTTCCTTCTTTATTCTTCTTTAAATAACGAACGCTTTCCCTTCAAATAAATAACGAAAGTTTTTTTGTGCTAGATTCCAGCGTGTATTTTTTGTGATCGTTTTTTCTGTTTTTTCCTTTTTTTCAATTTCATGAACATTTTTGTGAATCTTTTGTATTCATGAACTTTTTCAATTAGATGATTTTTTAAAAACTTGATGAACTATTTTCAAATTCGATGAACTTTACTCAAATTCAATGATTTTTTTCAAAGCGATGATTTTTTCTAAATTTGATAAACTTTTTCTTAAATCAGTGAACTTTCTTTCAAATTCGTGAAGTTCCTTTAAAACTGATGAATTTTCTAAAATTTGCAAACTTTCTTAATTTCAGTGAACATTGATAAAAAATCATTTTTGAAAAAAAAATAACTTTTTTTAAAAAAGTCAACTGGTCGACAGTCAACCGTCATGGTCCAGCGTGACCAGTCAAACACAACTGGGAAACCAACGACTCCCGAACTAGCAATCCCCTCTTTGCTGGGCCGGCCCAGAGAAGCTGGCGCATGAAGCGCTGCACGTGCGCCACTTGTCGCAACTTGAGAGTTTTTTTCTTTTTTCGTAGATCCGTTTATTCAAAATGTTTTATCTCTTAAACCGTGCGTTCAAATCTCGAATAATTTTCACTATTGGATTCCTCACGTCAAGATCATTAAAATTAGATCTCGTGTTGATAGGTCTTGATGAAAATTTTTTCACAAAAAAACCGGACAGAAAAACCAAACTGGAAGCACGTTTTTCCCCTTTCCGGAAGCCGTTTTCGAGAGGCATGACCGTGCCTCACCTCTCGAGGAAGCAAAACCGTGCCCTCAGAAAGAAGAAAAGAAAAAAGTGTTTTTTTTCATTTCCGAGAGGCATGGTCGTGCCTCCCACGGAAGCAAAACCGTGCCTCTCGCGAAAAAAAGAGAAAACATGTTTTTTTTTCATTTCCGAGAGGCACGGTCGTGCCTCGTCTCTCGCGGAAGCAAAACCGTGCCCCTCGGAAAGAAGAAGAAAAAGGAAACGCGTTCTTTTTTCGTTTCTGAGAGGGACGACCGTGCCTCCTGCGGAAGCAAAATCGTCCCTCTCACGGAAGGAAAGAAAGATAACTTTTTTTCATTTCTGAGAAGCACGACCATGCCTCTCACGGAAGAAAAAAAGAGAAAACATGTGTTTTTGTGGGGCAAATTCGTGCCTCTCGCGAAAGCAAAACCATGCCTCTCACAAAAGAAAAGAAAAAAAAGGAGAAAAATGTGATTTTCGCGCCAAAAGCTAAGAAAGACCAGCGGAAAACTGAAAAGTCAAAACAAAAAAACCATCTAAAAAGCCGAAAACGCATGGGGGAAAATAAAAAAACAAAATTCGGAGGGAGCGTGACACGTGGCCGACTTTGGGATAGTTCTATCCTGTAATTTATTTCTCCTCTTTTTGTCAATGACTTGTCTATTTTGTGGATAAAGTCTATTTACTATAAAAAATAGTTACAGTTTCCCCTCATTTTCTTTTTTCTTTTTTCTTGTTCCTTTTTCCTTTTTGGAATATTTTTGTTTAGTTTCTTTTTTCCTTTTTTTCTTTTATTTTTTCTTTTTAATTTTAATCTTTCTAAATGCGTGAACTTTTTAAAAATTCATGGACTTATTTGTAAAATGAATGGAATTTTAAAAACATTATTAAGTTTCTTTCAAAATTGATGATTTTTTTCCCAAATCAATGAACCATTTTTCCAATCGATGAACCTTTTTTAAAAATTGATGTACTTTTTCAAAATTAGATGAACCTTTTTTCAAAATCAATGAAATGTTTTTCCAAAATCGACGATTCATGATTCAAGATTCTTTTATTTCTATAAAAACCAATTTCATGAAATTTTTAAACCCACGAACATTTTCAAATCCATGAACTTTTTTATTTCATGGACATATTCAAAATAGCAAAAAAAAGGAGGCCGGTCTTTTTCTCGAACCAACAACACAATGCAGCCAAAAAACAAAATGCCAGCAAGGCGAGCTGATTTGGTGAACGATTTTTTCTTTCCGAGCGAGCGAGCAATCGAAACGTAGCAGGAGCGAGCGAGGAGCATGTGATAGCCTGGCTTAATAGGGATGCTAGACTACTCATATCAATAAGGAATTCCTTCTTTTCCAGGAGCCCATTCAGAAAGAACTTCGAAGTTAAGCATGCTCAGCATAGAGTAATTTCAGAATGGGTGACCGACCGAGAAGTTGGTCCCAGGTGTGCAGGACAAAGTGCGCAGAAAAGACTAGTATTGATTTGTGGGACCAGTCTAGATCCCGCCAGGAGTAACGACCACCGGCGGGTGTGTCCGGGGCGTTACAAGTTGGTATCAGAGCCGACCCTCGTGGTTACATGGATATTTGCGGGCCAGGTGCATGTTGTGCATGACGTTTGTGACCCGTCATGGCACACGGCATGGCGCATGTGCCAGGTTGGACGCACGAACGTATGTGCCAAGAGGAAACGTTCATGTGGGCCGACGAGGACGTGTTCCTCTAATTGGGGGTCGATGTGATAGTCTGACTTAATAGGGATGCTAAACTACTCATATCAATAAGGAATTGGGTGACCGACCGGGAAGTTGGTACCGGGTACACACGAGTGAGGACAAAGTCCATAGGAAAGACTAGTATTGAGTTGTGGGGCCAGCCTAGATCCCGTCAGGAGTAACAACCATCGGCGCGGGTGTCCATGACATTACAGAGCGATGCTTAATGGGTTGTGGCCCGCTGCCATTTGCGTGACCACCTATCTTCTAACCGACGCCGAAGGCATCGATTAGGAGGTCCCCGCAACAGTTCGACCCTAGGGGCAAAAGGATTTACCCCAGTTGGTCCCTACAGGTTCTGCGGGGCGCTAGGTTACCCTAATGGTAACAAAACGCAGGTGCGGTCCGCCGCAACAATGGGCCGAACCGAACCACCTTAATCTTGAGGAATGGCAAACAAGGAACATTTCAGAAGAGAGGGGATAGAAAACACCCAACCCTCTTCAGTTCCAAGTGAAAGTGAAACCATCTTTATCGTTTTCACCGCACGTCGGTGCCCAAAAGTACTCCCCCCGGTTCTTTTTACTGTGCATATAAGATGGGTTGAGATCCTCCGCAGTACTGTATGGTGTTGTAGAGCGGATGGCATGTGGGGCCGGGTCCACACGGCAGTGACCGTACTGCACGGTGGGCTACTGTAGAGGATTCTAACCCATATAAGATTTGTCTGAAGTCAAACTTCGTCGATTTTTCGATTTTGACCAACTTATATAACAAAATATCAACATCTACAATATTAAAGTTATACAATAAGAAAATTAAATTCATGACGTATCTAATGATATTTATTTAGTATTGTGAATACTGATATATTTTTTCTATAAAGTTGATTGAATTTTATGGATTTTGAATTCAGACAAATCTAACACGCAGAGTAAAAAGAACCAAAGACACGCACAGCTAGAATTTCGATGGCCAGCACCATGCATACAAAGTTTAGGCAACCTTTAAGTCACAAGATTTTTCCTAGATCGATGCACTTGTGTGTTCCCCTCACAAGTCACAAGTGGTCGTTGCATCATTGCATCCCGGGAATTTCTTTGCACCGGAAGTGGATAGCATGTGGTAAAAACAAAACATTCAACCGTCGCATAATTACGTGTCCATCTACTTGCATCTGTATCTATCAATAGGTAAACGCGTGCATGCCATTGGCTTCAAGAACTCGCTACGTGGTCTACGGGTCTGGACATAATTTTTATTATTTCTGATGTTTGTTGTATCTGAATATGATGGATGTGCACCCAAGTCAATCGCTGAACGTGCGTCAAATGATTAACCCTTGCATCTGTATCTGTATGTATGTGCTTGGGTTTAGCTTGTACATGCCGTATGTCCCCCATTAGGTATACGTACCCAGGAAGATCGGGCGCCGATACGATACTTGATTCCGCCATACGTGCCATACTGCACCGTTGCCATGATCGTCTCTCCATTTCCTACACCCTGAACTGAGAAACATTACACCTCAAAAAAAAAAACTGAGAAACAAACCTGAGGCTGAGGACATCCATGTGGAAATCGCTCTGAGTCTGACTGATCTGGGGCGAAACTCAAGGTGAAATCACACGTGTTTTGGCTGAGATCAACAAGCAAACATAGGTCATAGGAACACGTTCCTTGTTTCCACAAGAATCAGAAGTGCAAGAGGAAACCCATGGCCATGGGTGGGTGTGTTGGTTGAGAATGAAATGCGTTTGTTATGAACAAGACCATCATCATAGGACAGGTCAACAAGAAGAGATCACGCACACCTAAACAATTACAGTATGTTCCATTTGCGATTTTGCATGCAGCGAGAGTGTGACCTAGACAAAAAAAAAAGAAAAAAAAAGAGTGTGAGCTAGACATGTCACTTGTGCAACAAACAGTTGAGAATATTAATGAGCCTTCTTTTGGGTCACCTCCATTGACCAAATCTGCAGATAAATGATTATGGTTTTGTCACATTCCAGACCAGACCCAAACCCAAATCCTTTGGTGTAGGGAGAGTTGGTGGTGGAGTTGACAGGTCGGCGCCTTTTTCCTTGTCTTGCTTAACAGTGATGCGTTGACGTGTTGCCAATTCAAACCATGTGGCAACTCGATCCAGGATTGTTCATCTGATTAGCTTTTGATCCATCGTCGTGTGGTACGCTGTCAAGTTGCCACACGTTGGTGAGAAATGTTCACCCGGGCAGGCAGGCAGGGGAGGAAGGCAGCTGAGCT
The DNA here is from genome assembly GCF_002162155.2 of Triticum dicoccoides. Lineage (NCBI taxonomy): Eukaryota > Viridiplantae > Streptophyta > Magnoliopsida > Poales > Poaceae > Triticum > Triticum dicoccoides. Next base: position 12,181,074 of record NC_041385.1, read on the forward strand.
CATCTGAATTTGCTCATGACTCACAGGGAACCAACTTGATTGGTCCTAATCTTGGGTGTCATCCTGAAAAGCGGTGCCTTGTGAGAGAAATGAACGACGGCGCCGGCGTTGTTGTTGGGCCAACTCCAGCGACAACGCAGGGAGAAACTGTGCGCATCATACGCGGGCATACATACAGACAGGAAGATCAACACATTCTTCATTTCTTATAAAGAACTATGCAACAATGAACTGATAGATTTCCTTTTTGTCTCTCGGTCTGATTCTGCAGCCGTGCGATTAAGATCCTAGAGTTGGTACCGCTTGGAATGAGCGGTTTGCTATCTCAACAAAAAAAAAAAAAAAAATCCCAGAGTTGGTGATCTGCACTTGCGACAAGTCACGCGACGATTTCACCAAATCAGAGTTGAGATGGAAACTTTCCCGCCGTTTGTTATTTGTTACAGCCAACTCTGTACTACTAAACTGTACTACTAGTGCTAATGGTAATGCTAGTGATGTCGTGCGATCTGAGGCTGTAACCTTTTCAGAGTAAGTAAAGGGTGGCGGTAAACGTGTGCAGGCCGTTAATGAAGGGTGGCGGGAAACTTCATGCTAATG
>NC_041385.1:12182059-12192416 GCF_002162155.2 Triticum dicoccoides
AACTACGTCCTAGGTAAGGGGGTTAGTGGTGGGCCACCTACACTACTACTGTACAAGGGATCCATCCGCGATCCCCTCCGTTCTTCGAGTAGAGAGAATCTTTCTTCCAAGCTAATTAACCGATGGGTGGGATGGCACGATTAGCAGGCCATCAGACGGGCCACTGGTGTGTTCATGTAGCTGCACGTACGGGGAACAAAACTTGTGACTTGCGATCTCTGGTCAGCGGGCGTCGTCGGTAAAAAGGAAAAACCAGTACAACAGTTCACAGTTGACAGGACCAGGCACTGCCATTGCTTGCTGCGAAATGACCATGGCCAGAGGTCACATGTACTGCCTCCCTCATGGTTTATCAGTCCCCTTAGTAATTTATGCCACAGTTTGATCAAAGATTAAACTGATAAAAGTTTAGTGCATGTCAACAAGAGTTATATCGTTGGATTCGTATTTGAACATAGTTTTTAGTGGTATAATCTTTTGTGACATGCATGACCATTTTGTTAGTTTAGTTTATGGTCAAAATTTGGCACAGATTTTAATGAGGACCAATAAACCAGGACCGGGATAGTAGTACGTACCTTGCATGCATACACACAGAGTTGTAACAGTAAGCTCATACCTATGAAGATCCGAAGAAACCATGTCAGATAAGAGCATCTCCAATAGATGATGCATTTTTAGAGATGTAAAAGTAGGTGTTGTATAATTTACATCGTCAAAAGTGCCTTTTACATCTTTAAAAAAGAGGCAAAACTTCAACCGATGATGTATATTGCTGATGTAAAAGTCCAACTCTAACAGATGATGTCTTTGAAGATGTAAAACTAGTCGGAATGAGCGCCGGCGGCCGAGAGCCGGGAGGAGCCCCCGCGGACCGAGCGGCGAGAGCCGGGAGGTCGAATGGTCAGCAGCGCGACTGTGAATCAAGCAGTGGATTGGTCGCAGCGGGGCGACGACCGTGCGACGCAAGAAGGTCGAGTCTGATGGCGGAAAAGCAGCAGCGGATGCGCGGCTCGAATCCGGTGGTGCCAGGGGGAGCTCAAATCATGCGGCGGCGATTCGGCGGCAAAGAAGCGGCCAATTCGATCAATTTGGAGGCGGGCGACAGAGGAGCAACAGCGGAATCGGCGACGGGGGCGGTGGAGCCTCCGGATCTGGAGGGGCGGTGGGCGAGCGACGGAAGTGCAGGGGGGTCTCAAATCAGCGGTCCTCGGCAACTACAGGAATGGCCGGTGGGGTCGGAGATGAACGGACGGGCGGCGGCAGAAATTGCCGGCAGCGGAGGTGGGTGGGCGACAGGTGCCAGACTGAACGAAAATGAAGACAGTCGGGCGGTTGGCGCGCGACCGGCCGTTGTACATCTCTTAGGGGTGGAGATGTACAAAACTTTGTATCTACATCATCTATTCGAAAATGAGTTATTTTTGTATCTACATCATCTATTGAAGATGCTCTAATGTCATGAGTTTACTTGTCCGTTCTTGCTTAAACCACTCTGACTTGGTCTCAACTCCAATACATAACCCCCCAAAAAAGGGTCGAAAACAATAATAAAAGAGAGAAAAGGGAGCCCTGAAAGCAGCGTGGAAAGCTTTTGGAAAGTGACAATGAATAGTGGTACTAGAAAAGAGCAGGAGTATGAATGAAGTTGTTGTGAGGTGAGGTGATGCACTGACAAGATGCATACTTATTCCCCCCCTCTCCTCCTCCTTGCCCTGCTTGGCGTTGCCTCTCTTGTAATTTAAATCCCAGGTGGAGGAAGGAAGGAAGGAAGGAAGGAAGGAGAAGACAGAGGCGGTGAGTGATCGATCGAGTGTTTCTCCATCCCTTGGGCCTCCATTGTTTTCTTACATCCCCCTCCACTCCATCTCTTGCTTCCCAAGCCTTAACCCCTTCCCCTTCCCTTTCCCTCCCTTGCCTTAGCCATTAACCACGCCCCAAATCCAACCTTCAAAGCTTTCCTCCTCCTCCTCCTCCTGCCCGTCGTCTTTGGGCGATAACTAACCTCCGCAAGGTAAACATTTCCTCTACTGCTCATTTTCGTTGGGTTCTGCTGCTGCTCATTTCTAATCTAACCCATTTTCGTTTGGCCTCTTCATTCAGTTCATAGCTCCTTCATCTCTTCTCTTCTCTAGGTGAGTGAGTTTTCTTGTGCTTGGCTCTCCATCGATTGTCACTCCCCTCGCTCGGCGGCGTGTTCTTTTCTGCTCCATACAATAATCCTTCCTGCAATAAAGTTGTCCACAACGCTTTGATGCGACGAATGTTTTGTGCATATGGACACGACACTCGCCTTCCCTTGCGTTTCCCGTCCAAAAGTTTCACAAAATTTGGCCTCTTCCCCATCTCGATGCTGCTGATGCCGATGCTGTCAGTGATTCCAGCTGTTCCCAAAATTAAGAAGAGACTATTATTAACACAAAATTGGCTTTGCTAACTCCCAGTTCCTCGCGGTTATCAGTTTCTTTAATCACCCAGCCAGCGGTTGGAGCCAGCGGTTGCATATATGCTCGCATTGCATCCCCCTTCCTTGCAACTCAACTGCACGCCCGAGACAGAGAGTGCAGGCGCCCGCCATGGATGATTAGATAGAGGTGCCATGGATGATTATACCTGCTTCTGCGTGCGTGCTTGCAGGATCCATGGGTGAACACCTCGCGCTGCTGGTGGACCGGCTGCTCACGGAGTCCACGCTGGAGGTGGCCATCGGGACCAGGAAGCAGGCTGAGCCGGAGGACACGCCGGCGGCGATCGTCTACTGCTGTGACATCGCCGACCCGAGCAAGATGGTGGAGTGCAGGATCTGCCAGGAGGAGGACTGGGACGCCGGCATGGAGGCACCCTGCGCCTGCCGCGGCAGCCTCAAGGTAACAAAACGCAACAATGTTCAGAACTTCTGGTTTTTCTTCCCCCTTTTGGTGGAATTTTGCAGTAATTTAACTTCGTTGGCAAACAAAAAAAGAAGGATTCGGAAAAGCTGCACGAGTTTTCTGATATGGGATGGGAAGTTTGATCTGTTTTTAGTACGAGATGGAGTAGCCAATTTGGTGTTTCTGATCTTAATCTTGGGTGCCTAGTTTGGTTTCCAGTAGCACTATACTAGTGGAGTGTAGGTTTGACTTGCCATGAGGAATTTTTGTTATTTTTGGTTGGGGTTCGACGCACTAGGCTGTATCTGATTAAAGTATCAGGAAAGCTCAGTGACAGATTTGATGATGAAATCAACCGTGTTTGCCTCAATGGCCAGTAGCTTGCAAGGCAATGCCTAATGCTGGCCTTCCTCTTTGGATTGTGACATAAATAGACATATAGTGCTGAAAAGTAGAAATGAGTGTGGTTTGACTTGCCATGAAGAAATGTTGATATTTGTTATGGTTGGGGTTAGATGCAGTAGGCTCTATTAGTTAAGTAGTATTGTGTGGAAATGGTCAGCAATTTCAGGATGAAATCCACTATGTTTGCCTAAATTGTAGCTTGGAAGGTAGTAATGCCTAATGTTGGCCTTCCTTTTTGGACTGTGACATATACATATAGTGTGCAAAAAAAAATGTAAATAATAACGCAAAATAAGAGTAGGTGTTTTGTATTCCCAAAGTTGGAAGCAACAAGCAAGGGAGAGAGCTATATGTAGATCATCATCACACAATGCGTGAGACAACTACCTACACTATGTTCCACTTCCACGCAGGGTCAAATGTAGGAGAAACTTTTAAGAAACATTCTGGCCTTTTGTCCTTTTTTGATGATCCATTATCATCATGATAGAGATATGCTTGGAATCGACTAAGAAGACACTGTATTTCGGTCGATTACACCGGTGGATTACATAGTACTAAACTATTGCTTTTTTTTTTCTTCTTGCAGTACGCGCACCGAAAATGCATCCAGCTTTGGTGCAATGAGAAGGGCGACACCGTCTGCGAAATATGCTTGCAGGTAAAAAACAAACAAAAATTGCCTATCTACGCGGTCAATATATCAGTATTTTTGTTTTGTTGAAAAAACAGGTAACCATGTGTACTGCAGCAATTCAGTATTTTAGTCTTATGAACTCTCTGTTTCTGCAGCAATTCAGGCCAGGTTACACTGCCCCACAGCAGCTGTTCCACTATGGAAGCATACCAATGAACTTCAGGCAGGCAGTCATTTCACGAGCTTTTTCCTGATGCAAAAACCATGGTGATTTCGCTTTGTAAAACGTCTCTCGTGTCCACAGGGGGAACTGGGAGGTAGCGCGGCACGATCTCCACGACTCGCAGGTGATAACAATGGTGCCCTCGGAGCGCGACTTCATGGACGAGTACGACGACTACTTTCCGGTCAGGACGAGGAGCAGCGCCATGTGTTGCCGGACAGTCGCCATCATTGTGAGTTCATCAGAGTAGGGCTGTGATCAAATTCATGAAGGGTTCTCTAACAACCAGCTCTGCCATTGTGATCCAACAGTTCCTGGCCCTCCTGGTTCTCCGGCACACTCTTCCTCTCATGGTCGGCGGCGACGGGGAGTACTCGTTTGCTCTGTTTTTGGTAAGATCAGTGAGCAGCATTGCCTTGATCAGATCACGCGGCACCGGCATTTTCTTCAGTGAATTTGATCTTGTTCTTGCATTCAGTCAATCAATCAATCCTCTGATCTTGTTTTGCATTTTTATGGGGAATGAAAAAACAAAACAGTTCCTTGTGCTGAGGACCGCCGGGATTCTGTTTCCGATCTTGGTGATGGTGAGAGCAATGGCAACCTTCCATCGTCGTCGCCGCCAACAGGTAATTCCATCGCTGACGATCAGCCATTGTTGGAGTTGGAACCTGGTTAGGTTGTAGTGATCCTGATAACAGTCAGCAGCAGAACACTGATACCAGTTTCACTTGCACTGAAGAGTTCTGCGTATACTATTTTCTGATGCATAACTCTGGGGTCTAGATCACCTGATACTGCAGGGAAACCAGGGAACTTACATGTTCTTCTCGGACACCGACGACGAGGACGATGACGACGAGGAGGAAGAAGAGGATGCCGACACCGATCCTGCGCTGCCTCACTACCAACCACGCATTATCCCCGTCTACTGACACCATATAAGTCAGCGCGGCGTAGATGTGGTTAACAGAAGCAAAGATCCCAAGAAACAGGGGAAAAGATACTGATGTAGTAGGATAGTCTGAAGCCACTCGCTTCTGTGTGCACAAGAACTAGAAGAATGCAGTGGCTCTGTACATACCACAAGACTGACCCAGACGATGTAACTTGTGAGCTTCTCTAGCTCCCCCATGTACTCGAGAGATCACCTAAAATTACTTGCAAAATGCATGGAATTACAGGCCTGCATCTGAGCTGGTGATCCTGCAACTCATGCTCGATCCACAGTTCTTTGGTTTGTCTTACTGACATGTGCATGGACTGTTGATCAGTTTTCTGAGCATACAAATTTCTGTACATCTGATTGCAACATTTGCTTGACAAGATTTCAAAGTTCAAACAGTACAGTACCGCGGTATACCCAGCCATAACAAAGCACCACACTAGCGAATAACGTATCCGACGAGGTAAATTATCATCCATAGAAGAGCAGCTGTCCTGGGGTACATTGTTACTCACAGGTCTGATAAGTTAGGGGCAGAGAGGGGGGCAGGGATACATATACATATATTTTTCATGTATGCAGGAAAGCAACGGTGGCGATGCAAACACCATCGACGTTTGGGTAAGCTTGGACATGGTCGAGGTACTTGAACACCACAGCATCGCTGGCCAGCGCTCCTTCAGATAGTGTGGCGCCTAACTTTCTCTGGTTGAAGTTCTCCACCTCCTGCACTAGCTCATCCTTCGTCCTGCTGCAGGATGTGATGACCTACACATATGCACAGGTAACATCAGAGGACAATCCATTGGTTTTCGCTTAGACATCTTTCTCAAATGTTAATTTTACTGTGAATGTACTGCTAACAAATGCAATGGAAGTACTGACCAGTATGCCACCAGGGGAAACCAAGCTAGCCACTGACTGCCAATACATCATTCTGAAATGCATCAACAGAAACAAATTATACATGGAAGCAACCAAGTGATCCCATCCTTTTGTCTAAACAAATTCAGGAAATTCAAAGTGTTAAACCACAGCTATGAGGATTTATGATAATATCACTCATAAGGATTAAGGTACATCTGAACACCTAAACATGCATTTACCTCTTTACAGGTCCATCAGGGTGGAGCCCTATTGCATCCAGAGTTCCTTCATCCATCACAAGTTCAAATCTCCTCTCCAACTTTGACTCCAGAACATCATCAACCTGCAAACATAAAAAGGTTCATAAATCTGAAAAGGTTCTTTCTTCATCTTTCAAGTACGGGGACACTGTTCAACATCACATACTGAAGCACAAGAAGGCGCAAAAAATGTGGAAATGAAATACGATCATGTAATGTGAACGTCTAATGCTCCACCGAGCAACTCACCAGGAAATTAATGTGCTCAAATCCATCACGAATTGCGAGGTTTCGAGCAAGCTCAATTGCGGCTTCACTATAGTCAATGCCAGTTAGATCAGAAAACCTGTATATTTACATGACACATCAGTACTGCCAAGAGGTGTTAATAGTGAGACAGGCTAAATGCATAAAGGAATTTCTCTTATGTACGAAAACCTACTAACGCCATAGAGACGCCTTTCGAAAGGAACAGGAGACTGCCAGTGCCAGCATAATCTTCCTCAAAGGACTATTTCAAAGTATATTATATGCTGTTTTAAAAGACAGCTCCATTATGATAGTTGAGAATCATATGATACTCCATATCTTTTAACATGTCATACATAGACAAGATAAATAAATAGGGACCACCTACCATCAACTTGCCACTAATTGCGACAATCACATAGGCATCCAAATCTCGGTATTCTCATAAAAACATGGGAAGAAATAAAATTTAACCACAACAATCTAAGCCATAAAATGCCGTGGGATGTCTCACAAACATGTGGATCCTGGGATCATCGATCAGTAAGACATCCAGAGCCATTTTGTGTAATCTTCCTAAAATCGTATGCTTTGTTTATGTAGGGCATACAAATCCAGGACCAAAAAGACAATCGATCTAGTAAACATTATGAAAAGCCATTCATCGCCAGAGTATTGAAGTTGATAACAGTAATATTCATGTCAAGATTAGGTTTGGGAAATGGAAACCAACAAGCTAGTCAGTGTCCTGTTTCCACAGCATACCCTTGTTTTGCAAGCTGCTGTAAGAGTCGTCCGCTCCCGGTTCCTATGTCAAGTACGCTGCATCCGGGCAAATCCTTGCTGGAGCATAAGTTTTTTGTCCAGCCTACAAGGACATCCATGGCCTCGGTGCCAAACCTGCAACAGATGCCAACCAGACAGTCATTTCACTTTGAAATCTTCAAGCAAGAGAAACTCTACAGAATCGCCGACTATAGATAGCTGCAAGAAACAGCTCGTCTGTCCAAAACAGTGAACAGGTAGAGAAAAAGAACCACGCTATGAGTTGTGATATTCATTTGGCCAATGGGCAGTGTACACAAGCTTGTATCAGCCAAACTACGATAGAAAACAATACTTGCCCATATTTGCTGATATCAGACCTCGTTGCTTTATGGAAAACGCTTGGCTTCTACCGGCGGATCGCACGCGAGCATCCGCCGGCTCATTCGTACAACACGTGTCCTGACCAAGCGGTCTTTTTTTTCTTTCTTTCGCTCAACGCGGCCGCTGCTCGCTGCTCACTACGTTGAGTTTCCGCAGCAAGGTCTCTGTTGCATAAACTGCAACAAGGCCTATGTTGCAGAAAAAAAATGCAATGAGACCTCTGTTGCAAAAAAACTAAATTGCAACAAGACCTCTGTTGCAAAAAATAAACTGAAACAAGACCTCTGGCAAAAAATATCTTGCAAAAATTTCTGCAACATGACCCGTGTTGCAGGAATTTCCCGCAACACGACCTGTGTTGCAATGATAAAAAGGGTTGCAATGATAAAAAGTGACACTCGATCGCTCAATCCATCAAATCCGACGACTCGCGAAAAAGATCCGCCGGCCGACGCATAGCAGCGCCCTTGCTTTGTTCTCAAATATTTTCCCACGAGAAAGGCAAGTCTGAGAAAGGCAAGAAACAGCTGGCTGTCCAAAATAGTTATCAGACAGAGGAAAAGGATAACACGATCAGTTGTGATTTTCATTTAGCCAACGGGCAGCGTACACCAGCTTATACCAGCCAAACTCCAATAGATAACCATATTAGCCCATAATTCCTGATACCAGATCTCATTGCTCTGGTTCAAAAAAAAAATTCCCACGAGAAAGGCAAGTCTAAGCGGCATGCGTCGCGTTTGTTTTGCATTTATTAAGAGGCAGCAGAGCACCTTGATTGCGCTCCTACTGCTCTTGCCATGATGCTAACAAATCTAAAAACCTAAATGCTCATGATTCCATCAATTAAGATTCAATATCAGGTTGATTGCCCTCCTTACTGCTCTTGCCATGATGCTAACTAAGCTACAACCTAAATGCTCGTGACTCCATTGGTTAAGATTCAACATCCGGTCATGCGGAAAATATGTTGCTCTAACTAAATCTTAGCGCATGTAGACAAGTTCAGCGCGCGGGCGGCAGCTTTAGGGCCTTCTCCCTGTGCTCGCAAAAACAGCAAGTATAAATCTTACCAGTCATCCGCGTGGCTGCGTTCATGGTAATTAGCTAGGTCTTCGGCGTACGCGCCGTCCTGGTAATTGTGCAGGCCCAGCATCGGCGGCACGACGTCGGGCACATCCTTGTCAAAGCTGCTCAAGATCAACAACAACAACAACACACAATTTCGATCCACTCAGCAGACAGACTAAAAATTGTGCAGTTCGGGAGGGGGCGGAATGCAATTGTGTGGGGAGATCGACCGATGGATCGGTGGACTCCCCCAAATCAGACAGACGGAAGGGAGGAACCAGATCGCGGCGGATCGGCTGGGCGGGCTGACCTGAAGTCGGAGGAGTGGTGGGCGCTGAGGGAGGAGGAGCAGGCTGAGGGCGCGGCGGCGGAGGCGGCGGAGGAGGAGGCCGAGGAGGGGCAGGAGGCGAGGAGCACCTCGGCGGTGTCGGCGTAGCGCTGCTCGTCGTCGAGGGTGCTGCCGTAGTCGCTCTTGATGGACCAGGAGTCGGCCGCCACGGAGCGGTCGTCGTCCGACGCCATCTCGCCGGGGGGCCCTCCCCCTCCCCCCGCGGCCGCGGCGGGGGGCCCGCCCCAGACCCCGGTCCCCAGCATCCGCGTCGGGAACATCTCCGGGTCCTCCGGCGGCCACCGTATCCCCGCCATGCCCGCGCGCCCGCCCGCTCGCCGGAGATGGACGCCGGAGCGAGCGAACGAACCCTAGCTCGCCGGTGCGGTGCGGTGCGTGTCGGTCGGGGTGGAGGGAGGGAGGGAGGAGTCGCGTGTGCGCGTGCGTCTGGGTCCGAGACGGAGGGAGGGAGCGGGTTGGGCCCGCGTGTCGGTGTGGGAGCTGGGCGGAATGGGGCGCGTGGGGTGGCGGGGTAGGGGAGGCTGGGGGGGTGGGTCGATGACGTGTGGGCCCGGCGGTGTAGTGGGCCGTGTGGTGGCAGTGACGTTTTGGGTGGGACCGGTGAGGTGGAGGCTGGTGTCCTTAGCGGGTGGGAGACGTACGGGAGTTGAATGGAAGGCCGTTGGCCGTTGGGGGACGGACTGGGCTTTTGGCATGGGCATAAATGTGATCGCCCATGACCATATGAAAATTACCTAAAAAAAACATACGAAAAATCCTTGAAAGTACCCCCCCAAAAAAAAGAATCCCTGAAAAAACTATGAAACTGTTACACCAACCCAAAACATGTTTTTTCATCACTAGAGTTATAGTGATATATTTTCATTCTGGACGATGCACACAGGTGGTTACGCACAATAACACTATTGGTATAGCCGCACGGGGTATCTTCCGTGGTAATTTTTTACCCCAAAATGGCTCTTAAGGGCTACCGTGATACTACCTCTATAGCTAATATAAGATGTTTTTACGGTTCAATTTGTTGTCCCCTCAAACTTTGCCCCAAGCTCTAGCTCTCAGTTTTTGAATTTCACCGACACGTAAGGCTCACTCATCGGTGTGTGAGATCATGTTCCTTTATTTTTCTTTTCCCCTTTTGTATTCCGTGAGTCCCCCGCAATGCACGAATAGGGAACCGGGGAGGCGATCTCTCCTCCTCGACCTCACGAAGGAAGTACTCCTCCTCAAGGTGGGTGGATGTGCAGGAATTCTACATGAAGGGGCGATGACGCACATGGAGTGGTTGTGGGAGGGGGTAATGCATCCCGGGAGATCTAGACGACGATGGTGCC
>NC_041385.1:12192505-12196177 GCF_002162155.2 Triticum dicoccoides
ATGTCAGTGACACCGCCGTCACGTGAGCCATATGTGAGGGAGGGCGCGGGGCAAAAGTTATTCTCAACAATGTCATTGGTGGATGGATAGGGGATTGTAGTGTAGGGGCCTTAACAGTTTGAGGGGGCGAGGGTCAGGATGGGAATGGGTCATGTCGGCCCATCCGGTCGCTGACCCGACCCAAAAATTTAAGGCCAATGGGTCCTGTGGGTCGGTCTCAAACGAGATTTGGGTAAACAGAGCCGGCATCAGCTGCCTGGGTGGGTCAGCCGGGTCGGTCGACCTTATAGTCATAATCTCACAACAACTGCAATCTTGGGCGCGACGGCGTTGTCGTAGGATCCGATTTCGCGACACATTGTGTCGTATAATTTTGGGCGAATGCTCACATATATGAACAACAAAATTGTCTTGATATGTTTCAGCAAGATGCGCACGTACAAAACCACAACCAGATGGCTTTATTTTTTCTATTAACCACATATTAGAAATCTTATTAATTTTTACATTAGGCGGATTCCATCAAACCTTGCCTAATTTTAACATCTCGTTTCTCGACAAGTCAATGCAAAGAAAATTTTTGAGTCTGACCCGAAATACCCATCGGGCCAATAAGTTCATTGACTATTCTTTATATGGCCCGACCTATGGCATCTTAAAATTGGCCTTGGGGGCACAGGGGATGGGTCCAAGGTCAGGGCCGTGCTGGGCCATTCCGATCGTGGGGTGGGGGAGGGGGGCTCCCGTTTTCAAGACCACCAAAGATGAATCCTCAAAAAGACCAAAGAACCTAGCACCGTTTGGTGAAGTTATGGATGTTGTAGTCCCCGAAATATCCGATGATGTTGAGATGGTCCCTCTGGGCACACTACTCCAGACCAACACAACATCGGATGAAATGTACGTGAAGAAATAAATATAAGAGTGTTTAGATCATTACTTTAGTTACTAGTAGAATGCCCGTGCGTTGCCACGGGCTTCTGAAATATCTTGGTGAAGTTATATAAATATAATGTATGCTAAATTTCACAGGTAGAGATAATATAACACGATCACAAATGTATAAAAATTGAAGTCCACTAAAAATGGCAAATTGACAATATATACATATAAAGTGACGATTCAACTAAAAACCATGTCTGGCAAGCTATCTAAAAAAAGGCATCGAGCGCTCCAGAATTTTCCTCGAGAAGCTGTTGGCAGGCGGCGACGGAGCTGAGGATTATCCCTCCACACAGTGGCGTAGCTAGGATTTTAGGTCAGGATGGTCCAATGGACATAATTTTTTTGTACCACGAATGCAAAATATCCACATACTGGTATATGATTTGCCAAAAGCACATATTAATAGGGTCTTGCAAAGCACACGAAAAATCATGGTTTAGGTCCTAAATTTGCCCAAAAGAAAATAACACACCTTATTTGTCGGGGAAGTCTTGATTATAACATTCTCATTTACTCTGAAGAAAGCATATCACTTAATGTATGTGATGCAATGTCTTCGGTTCTCTTCATTTTGCAACAATTATACAATAAAAGGAATTTCAGTTTACCAATTGTCAGTTCAAATGAACTCATGTAATCATTGAGCTCAACTTATCAAATCCAAGTTGCGAAAAACTTTAAAGTTTGCACTCACGGCTAAACTTGTTCAAACTATAAAGGTGAAATTATATTTTACCTAAGGGATTTGGAAATCATACTTCGAATTAGAAGAGATGTGAAGTCCGTGGAGAAGTGGAGCTCCTTCCTTAACCGATGCGGCGCTGTGCGCTGCCTCCGGGCTCTGGTGCATAGTCTACCTCCGCCTTGCGTCTTGTTAGTGCCGCCGGCCAGCTGGCCGCGGGTCGCCGGCTCACCGGTCGGCGATCACCGCCTTGCTAGATGCTAGGGCTTCTGTATCTTTGAGATTGGCCAATCTTGTGTCGCCCTACGTCGGTTCGAGTCTTCCAGTGGTTCAGCGTGCGACGAGAAAAAAATTCAAAGGATTGTACGAGCTACTCTCTCCGTTCGGAAATATTTGTTGGACAAATAGATGTATGTAGATATATTTTAACTATAAATACATCCATTTTCATCCATTTCCGCGACCCCTAATTACGCACAGAGGTAGTAAAAAGGAGAGGAAACGAACGATCTGATCGTGCAGACGTGGTCCTGTTCGTGACTTGTTGGATTTGGGCCTTAACCCAACTCTTTTTTCACATATTGTAGCGAGGTAATGGGGCGCATCACAGGGTGGTCCATGGACCACCCTGGCCACCCCCTGTGGCTACGCCACTGACTCCACAGCCAGTCCACTCTCTGAACGTCATCCACTCCCCTGCCCGTGTCGCCCTCCTCTTCCCCGCATCGCCGCCGGCCGCCGGCCTCCGCCCTCACCCCCGCTGGTCGCCGGCCTCCGCCCTCACCCCCGCAGCTGCCGGCCTCCGTCCTCACCTCCCACTGCCGCGCCCTCTCATCCCCTCCCCTGTTCTCATCAGAAAAGAGAAGTGGCAGATCGAGAGATCAGGCAGCGGCCAGTCCACTCCTCTCCCTCGGCCGCGGAGTTGCTCCCAACAGGCCACCCGGACCCGTCCGTCCTCGAGCGTCTCCTCCGCCTGCTCGCCTCCCGCGGCGTCTTCTCCGAGCACACAGCCGACGGCAATCGGAGGCGGTACGCGCTGACCGCCCTGAGCACTTCGTGCGCGCCCACGCCGGCGTCCCCGCCCACGCCGGCGTCCCCGCCCACGCCTACTACGGCCAGTCCACACCGACGGCGATCAGATGCAAGCACAACCGGCTCCCTCTCTCCCACCGCCGCCCCCTCCCATCCCCTTCCTCCACTCATCCGACGACGTGGACTGGGATTACAGGTTCACTGGCATTTGCAGTGTATGTACATTGTCATTGTGGTTTCAGTAGAAATGACCTTCTTCCTAATTAGTAACAGAGATCAAAGTTAATATATTTGTGATATTTTCGTGTAATATTATTGTTTGCAATGAGACTACTCGGGAATACAGAGTACTGTGTTTTTTTATAACTGAAGAGGGAGTATAAATCGTCCAGTGAGTACAGTATAGATTGAGTATAAACATGACAACCTACTGTGATATTTTAGCAGGCATCATATTCGCGATGGTCTGCAAGCTATCATTATTCTCATATGTGATATTTGATTTTAGTGGTGCCATTTTTGTTCCCCTTATAAAAGTTGTGATGTGCCGATTGACAGTTTAATAGTTGTTTCACTTGGCAGGCCAGAAGGTGGTTTACAATATTTTTGTTATATTCTAGTAATACTGAAAAATGCCCACAGCACAGCTTATGCAGAGAGCAAGTGATCATTGTTCTTTCTCCCGTCTGTCCTAATCGCTAATTCACTGGAATCTTAATGTGCAGACTGATACAGAAGCAAAGTGTTTCAAGGCACATAAATCCAATGATGAGAGTGGTAGTTTCAGAAAAGATGCTGAAGCTGATTCAAGAAATGCTACTAAGGCTGTTGATCAAAATCCTCCACCACAAAAGCAAGGTTTCATCCATGTGAGGGCAAGAAGGGGTCAAGCAACTGACAGCCATAGCCTTGCAGAAAGGGTCAGTTCAATGCACAATTTTCAGTTTTGACTATTCTGAATGTATTCTTTTTGAATTTGTGTATTCTTATACACCCCATGGATACACATTCAC
>NC_041385.1:12196508-12231023 GCF_002162155.2 Triticum dicoccoides
GGCGTGAGAAAATAACCAAGCGGATGAAAATTCTCCAAGACCCTGTCCCTGGATGTAATAAAGGTGCATATTAATCTCAACAATTATATATTTTTTATGTTTACATTCTGTCCCACCAATGTCCAGATATGTATTGAAAAGTAAGGATTATAAAATTCAATTAGGGGGAAATAAGAGACTATACAGAGACCTCCACATATGATAAATAATATAAAGATGTAGTTTCGATATTGTGTGGTGGTCCAGTATCGCACCCTTTGGAAAAAAATTCAGGGAGGTATTTGGGTCCAATCTGTAACATCAATCCAGTGTGGTATATCATTGCTGCTTTCACCACCTGTACCATTAATCCAGTGTGGTATATAATTGCTGCTTTGCTCATCTGTACCATCAATTATCGAAGAACCAACGGCCACATTTCATTGTTGATTAACAGTGACTAATTTAACTTGAGATGCAAATAACCCATTGGTGTAACTGTAGTTCTAATACCAAAGATAGTCTCCGGTCATGATCAAGCAACCAGAGTTGTTCTGCTTAAGGGAAATAAATAACATAGTAAAAATAAATAAATAACAATGCCTGTGCCTGCTTTGGGGCCGCATCATAAATATTTCTCTCATGTAGAACACTCCAATGGAGTCTAGTTTTACAACAACAGAGTGACCCAGGCAGTGTGCTATATTTGTGTAGGAAAACAAAGCCGAGTTTAGATGTAGTAGATGATTGATTACAAAACAACAAAATAATAATATACATAAGCAAACCAGCAAAACGAAAAATAATGTCACATACTGTAAAATTTCGCAACTTGCAAAGTCTCAAATTCGAGGCAATATTATTATTATATGACTTGTAGTATAAACATAATAAAGTTCAATTGGTAACATCGAAAGATAGGGATCTGTACAAGAACACCGAAGAGCACCAAATTATATGTAGCATAAGAGTAAATCTCTGTCATATATAAGAGCGGACCTCAGCCTGTAAGGACTTCCTTATAGACGATGTTCTTCATCGAGGTCTGTAAGGACAAGGCAGGTCTTTTTCGCTTCTTTGGTTTACTGCTTTGCTTCTTGCCATTCTCCTTCTCTTTCTCCTTCTCAATGAGGATCTTTATGTTTCTCTTCGCGGTGGCTCGAGACAATGCGACATAGAGTTGACCATGAGAGAACACCGGATTAGGTAGGTACACGCCAACGATCGGAATCGTCTGTCCTTGAGCCTTGTTAATCGTCATAGCAAAGCTAAGCCTTACAGGAAATTGCTTCCTCTTGAACTTGAATGGAAACATGTCGTTGTCAGACGGGCATAGGGGTATTCGAGGAAGGAAAACCCTCCTACCCGCGTGCTGTCCAATCACGATTTCTGCGTCGATGGCGTTCCTCTGGAAACCTCGCACCACAAGCCTCGTCCCGTTACACAGACCATTAGCCGGATCAATGTTCCTCAGAAGTATGACAGGGCAGTTGAGCTTCAGTTTGAGTGCATGCGGAGGCAGACCGTCGGGAGTCAATCCATTAAGGAACTCGGGAGCGTAGTAGCCATATGGGTCGTCCTCTGCACTGTCAAAGCTATGGTAGATTACTTCTTCTCCCCGAAAACGCTCTACCATGCGTATGTTTATCTTGTCGACGTTGTCGTTCGTGGTGGAGAGAATTGCGCGTGAAGTCATGTAATTCGGATCGGTCATGTTGTCATCTAGTCTCGGAAACACATGGTCAATCAGCTTCTCCAGGTCGTCACCCTCGCCTGTAGACGGCACACAAATATCTTCAGGGAGTCGTATGTTTCCTTGTTCGTCAACTTCCTCGGTGCCATTGCCTACCCTTAGAAAGTAATCCGCAAACCAGGTGTCATTATGAGCCCTCATGTTGGTGACAAGCCTTAGCTGGCGCATACCCTTCCAGAGGTGTGAACTTCGAAGGGTTGCATCGATTATCTGACCCCGGGACCCCCTCCTGACGACCGGAAGCACCTGCCTGAAGTCCCCGCCAAACACAACAGTTTTTCCTCCAAAGGGTCGGTCCCGTCTTCCCGTGATGTCACGCATGCTGTTGTCCAGTGCCTCGACCGCCTGTCGCTTAGTCATGGTGGCCTCGTCCCATAGTATCAATGAGGCCATCCTCAGTAGCTTGGCAGTACCACTCTGTTTCGTGAAGGTGCATGAGGCGCCATCGTCGCAGCTCAATGGGATCTTGAACCTCGAGTGGGCAGTCCTGCCTCCAGGCATGATAGAAGCGGCGACGCCTGACGTCGCGGTAGCGCTAGCGATGTTTCCCTCGCTTCGAACCTTGGCGAGCAGCGCCCTGTATAGGAAGGTCTTCCCTGTACCTCCCGGTCCATCAACAAAGAACACACCCCCATCACCGCGTTCAACAGAAGCTAGTATCTCGTCGAATGCAGCCCTCTGCTCCAAGTTTAGCGACGAAGCCAATTTAGTGTCGTTGATGTCAAAATCGACGTTGGATTCCTCGATCACTTCTCTGGCCTCGCCCTCGGTTGGGTCGAACGCATCGTCAATGCATGGAAGAGCGAAATCAGTTATGTCTTTGCCCATGGACTGCAACATACCCCTAATGTCAAGCAACACCATCTGTTCCACCTCAATCGGGCATGTGTGTGATCGCCGATAGTCATCAGACATAGGCTCGAAGTGCCTATCCCATAAACCACGCACGTCGCCTGGCTCACAGTGCACCAAAATTGTTGCAAAGAGCCTCCTGAGCGAACAAGGCATCGCCCACTGCTCTGCCTCGGTAAGACAATTATCGAGCGTGTTATCTGCCTCGATGAGTCCCAACCTTTCGGCAGCCTCTCTAAAGCTCCCGCATAGCCTACCGTCCACGGTGAGCAGGTCCTCATAGGATGTCTTGCCAGCAACATGGTTTAGCAGGACACGCAGATAGTATCGCTCCCCCTCGGCAGGATTGGCAGACACAATTCGACCTATGTGATAATGCTTCACCCGCTCTTTCCAATACTTCTTACCCTTCTGCCATGTGAACCTTCCAGGAAAATCCTTGTACAATATATTCCTAGCCCACGGGTGGTTTTGGTTAGCTTTGAAATACTCTGTCAACATGGATTTGGAAGCTTTCTCAGAGGCGACTACGTCGGTCAAGTGAGCTTGCTCATTGAATGCCACCCTGTGCATATTCGGGAGATGAAGAGGCAACTGTAGGACAGGCAGGTCATTGGCACACAAGGGGAAGCCAAATATCCTCCACATCGCCTCTGGAGGAGTAACCCACCTCGCGTCTATGTATCTTTTGATCTCATCAATGTTACCATCAGCGTCGGGCTGGTCGATGCTGAAAGAAGCCCTATCATGGCCCTTGTATATGTAGTTGTAAAGGTATTTGACGGCCTTTATGCTGGAGCAAACCTCAACATTGATGTGGCAATTGAACATCCGCAGAAGGTAAGGGTTATACGGCACAACCCATCTGTTGTCCAACATTTTACCCCGGACCTTAGCTTGCCGACCATTATCTCGACGACGATAAATAGGGTATGAGTCCTTGCCTTGTGCCGTGTTTTCATTGAACGGCCGCGGGTATCTGCACTTGCACTCGTTCTGTTGCATGCACACATTTTTTGGGGTTGAGAGCACCGCATGGTCCATGCATCATATGTTTCACCATCAAGGTGTGGAGTTCAGGATACTTTTGCTTGTCAGGGAGCTCGGCAGAAATGAGTCGGTCGTACTGCTCCGGAACGACAAGCTTATAGGCAGAATCCATGATCAACAAAAAGTGTGCGTGGGGGAGGCCCCTCTTTTGGAACTCGACTACGTATACATGTGCAACAACAACACCCAGGATATGCTGCTTGAACAACATCTCTTTCATAGCCTCTAGCTTCCCATGGAACACACGAGCCACAAGATCAGGTCGGTCTTGCGCTGTCTGACCAGGAAACAACTCATTTGTTATCTCTTCCCAGTTAGGGTTGCATGTCATGGTCAAGAAGATGTCAGGCTTCCCGTAGGTATGGACAATTGCCATGGCATCCATATGCCTCCGCTTCATCTCGCGGTCGCCACCTGGGTACGTTCCAGGTAGCACTATCCTTACTCCAACAGCGCTTGCACGGGTCTCCCCGGATGTAATTGCATCAACAACTCCTTTATACAGGTCGGCACGGATCTTTGTCTGGTTCTTCCTGTACCATTTCAACCTACAACTCTCAATTTTGATGTACATGTCCACCCCCCATTGCTGGAGCAATCGTGCTCCATAGAGTATGGGATTGAATATCCCAGGTCGTGTCTGGAGCATGTAACAGTAGTAGTCTCTCACTGAGACGCATAACCTGCTATTCCCCTCTGCACATGGATGAGTAACGCAGACATTAGGATTCATATGAGAAGTATACAATTCATGTAAACAACAGAATACGCATAAGGCTTACCTGCATCATCATCATCATCATCATCACCTCTACCTCTTGGTTGTTGCACAACCGGCCAAGGTACATCACGTTTAGGAAGTTTCGGGTGCCAACCGAGCTCCCCCCTTGGGTAGAAGAGTGGGTAAGAGAGAGGGTCATATGAGCTAGCCGTCACATGTATATTGTGCCTCTGGTTGTCATTCCCACAAAGTGTAATCCTACGATCGAACCTCTTTGCTAGGTCAGTGCCCTCCACCCAAATTGCAGCGACCTCAGATGACAGAGGTCTATTATAATTCCGTTGGTCTAGTCTCTGGTCAGTGTTGAGGTCTATCCTGTAATCGTCGAGGTTGTCCCTGTGCGCACCCAAACTCCTAAACTGCTGGGAGTACGGGTTCTCCCTGAGTATGTGCACTAACTTTCTCACGACATCTTGGTCTAATTGCTCGGTGGCAGCCTTGCGATGGGTTAGGCCTGGGTCGTCGTCGTAGAAGTACAACTGTAGATGATCTGGACATGATGTTGGACCGAAGGAATGAACGTTGTGGTAGATGGTGCCGTGCGCCCGGAACGTGTACACCCCACACTTCATGTTTGTGTAGCTTTCATCAAGGCTGACACCAAGGGTTGTGAACGAGAAGTGGCCGTTGAAGAACCGTATGTTCTCCTGAAAATGCCTTGAGTCCGCATCCATGCTAGACCAAAGCCTCATTAGCTCCGGGATGGGCTCCGGTTGCTTCAGCTCGATCTGCCCACTGCGACAGCAGAATCCCGGGGCCTCAGACACAAACTTCTTGGCCTTGCAGTGATCACAATTTGCGGCGTGCTTCAGGATGTGTGTGTGGTCAGGGAGGTTTGAGTAGACATAGTCCAATGGATCATGGTCGACATAGGTATTGTGACTTGAGTCTTCCAATTCGTCGTGCTCCATGTCATCAGTATCTGAGCCTGCAAACAAGGTTTATAATTAGTGTGATATTTCAAACCGGTGGATGTTGCTCAAGTGGGTGTACATACCTTCACCAGCAAACAGGTAATACTCATCGTCAAAGAGGCTATCAGGGTTGACATTATCATTCATGAGACGAGTAAGGTAAGCGTCCATGTCGTCTGCTCAGGCGCGAAACCAATAAATGAGGGTTCAGTCTCAAGGGACGCAAGGAGAGTAAGGATGGGAGTGTTACCTTCACTTCTGATCGTGTACTCCGGCGTGCTAGATGAGGTCGAGGCACTGTGTGGTTCCACTATGGTAGGTTGTCCAGTTGAGCTCATTTTCGGTATGGAGATGGACCTGACGGTTGGGGTCATCACCCTACCTGCAAACCTTTCATTACGCCGATCGCGTAGAACATTCCTCTCACCATGCGGTACATGCGTACTTTTTTTTCCTTGCCAATTTTCTGTTGACGCTTCTTTGCCACCATACCACCCTTGCAAGCTCGCTCTCCCCTCCCAGGCGTTGCTCTGGACTCATGACTCTGCTCGTCCATTCCGTTATCCGCTATTGCTACCGGATCACTGGTTTGCTGGTCGGCATTTTGTAGGCACACATTGATTTCGCTGTGGTCTCCATGTACAGCACCATCACCGAAGGTTCTGCTTAGGTATGCACCTACAACACTATACATCATTATTTATATCTCATGAATGATTACATGATGGAAGATGATGGTTGATAGAATATGTACCATCGGTTTCGGTGTTGCGAATGTATGTGGGGGCCGCATTGACCGTAGGAGCATGATATATTAGTTCACTGTCGAATTGTTGCGTGAGGGCTGAAAGTGTGAGAGTCGGACAATGTGTGTGAGGGTTGGACAATGTGCTAGTTAGATCTGGACGTGGCATTGCGATCGATTCAGCACACGGAGTGTTTTTCTTTGCAGCATACTTTGCCTTTCTCTTTGCACTTGACTCCCCCCTTCAACCTCAGTCATGGTTTTAGGGTGTTGCACGCGCCATTCTTGCAACTTCTGATTTTTTTCTCGAAGATCGATCACTCCGTCACCCACTTTTTTCCGATAACTTGCTCGCCTCCGCGCGTTTCTCTGCTCAATTTGCTCGTCTGTTAAGTCACCCTTGTGTTCTTTATCAGGCTGTTTTTCATCTAGATTCTTGCTGGCTGCCTCCTCTTTTTTCTTTCGATAAGCAGCTCTCCTCCGAGCCTTCATTTGCTCTTTTTTCTCGTCAAGGTCCACCGAGATTGGTTGACACCCATTAGTGATATCACCGAGAGGTAGCAGGGTCACATTTTGCATATCTGCACGAAGGGTTTAGGGTCTTCATTGTTCAAGAAGATTGCATGTACTACACAAACGCTTAATTTATATATCTGCACGGTCAGGTTAAACAATGATGTATAGCTGGATGTAGTTGGGTTGGTATCATCAAGAGGTAACAGGGGAACATTTTGCATATCTGCCCGGAGGGTTTAGGGTCTTCATTGTTCACCGAGAGGTAACAGGGCTGGTTGAAGCTACTTATTTATCTAGGGTTTATTTTTTATAGAATCCCTCCGTGTCCATACATAAAGTCTGTATGTATTCTAAAGTCCTATGTCTGCCATATATCGAATTGAACCTAAATGATCAGGAATTGTATGATAACACAATGGTCAACTATTGATCAATTATTTTTATTCACTTTCTTGGTCAATTATTCGTGGGGTTGGGGTCTCGGAAACATATGTCACCTACATTATTCACTAAGAAAGTATACGTACGGTAATCATATTGCTGAAACATAAACATCCATACCTGATATCGTAATGGCTGTCAGATTTTCAACTTTTTGCTTGCTGTCTGCCTCCTCTTTTTTCTTTCGATAAGCAGCTCTTCTCCGAGACTTTAGTTGCTCTTTTTTATCGTCATCGTCCACCGTGGTTGGTTGACACACATTAGTGATATCACCGAGAGGTAACCCACCCACATACCGCATATCTGCATGTGAAATGATCTTAACATTATACTCTGGAATGGAGTTAGTATATATAATATCATCGCAGTGCCTTCCCATAAAGCATTCTTACCTGATATCGTAAGGGCAGACAGATTTTCATCTTGTTGCTTGACGGTAGCCTCCTCTTTTTTCTTTCTATAAGCAGCTCGCCTCCGAGCTTTTTTCAACTCTCTTTTTTCGTCAAGGTCCACAGAGGATGGTTGATCTGCATTATTGATATCACTTTGAGGATGGCGTGGAACATTATGCGGCCTCTCTTGCCAACTGTCATGTTGCATGCTAGCATAACAATATATTGGACCGAAACAAGGCAAAGTTGTAGGCACATGGTCTTAACCTTTCGGCAACATAATACTTACCCGAAATCAGATGGGAAGGTTGATGATCATATGTACTTTCACAATCGGCCTGTTCAAGTATCATCCTGTCCGAGTGAATAATATGGACTCCTACAAGTCACACGCTTGATCTTTTAGAAGGGGTTCTGCCCAAGTCTGTTATGTATGATTTATGACATAAAAAGCATAAAAGCAATCTCAGTATATATGCACAGCCTTAATACCTGGACTACCTGGGTAATTCTTGTGAACATCGTCGGCTCCAGGTATAACCCCTTCATTAGAATCGTCACCAAGATGTCCCTCCATCGGGCCTGCAACATCTCCTATGATGGTGTTTGACATGTATAACAAAATATGTAGCTGAACACATACAAGGAGGTAGTTATATACCTGGAGTATCATATGTGCTATCACCATCGGTCTCAAGTATCATCCGTTCGGAGGGAGTAATATGGACTCCTAGAAATAAAGATGTTGATACATTAGAATCGGTTGTGCCCAAGTCTTTTAGGTATGATTTTCCAACTAAGAAGGATAAAAGTAAACCTTATACCTGGACTACGTTGGTAAATTTTGTCAACATCATCGGCTACGGGTATAATCCCTTCGTTAGAGTCGTCAACACTTGTCCCCTCCATCGGGCCTGTAACACATATGTAGTTGAACATATATATGTTTGACTTGTGTAGCACAATTTATAGGTGAACATATACCTGGAGGTACATGTGATGAAGTCGTCTGTTCCGCTGGCTTGCTGTGTGGAGTCCCCATATGTAACTATTAAAAAAAGACACGTCCAACAGACTCAGGTATCACGCAAAAACTTGTAAACTGACTCTGCAAGCAGATCACGTGAAATACCAACAGTACTAAAGGCCCTTTCCCACTGTACAGAAATTCAGTCCATAAGGGCAGGTTGTTACAGATTTATTAGTCTTGCTATATATATGAAAATAGAAAGACATGTCGAACAGACCTTGCTACTTTGCATTTTCCTGTATTTTTTTAGGCCACGAAATGTAGTTTTTCTGCAAAGCTATAGTAATTTTGAACCATGTCTGTTTGCTGCTGGATACTAAACTACTGTTGTTTGTTTACAGTGCATCTTCTGTGTTATTTACAGTGCAACAAGAACTGTAATTCTAATGCAAAACTACAGTAATTTTGAACCATAGTTTTCAAGTTGTTTGCTGCTCCATACTAAACTACTGTTGTGTTTTTATAGTGCATCTTCTTTATTATTTACAGAGCAATAAGAACTGTAATTATCCTGCAAGGCTATAGTAATTTTCATCTTTGCCTTTTATGTTGTTTGCTGCTCCCAGTTTTACAGTGAGCTTACTGGGTTTTTAATGTGTATGTGTCACAGTAAATAGCTTTGATGCATGTATCTATCTCAGGTAACACTAATTTTCTAGTCTCTACTCATGTTGTTTTTCCCTTTTTACAGTTAGCTAAAGGCTTTGTACTATGCGGGTGTCACTGGGAATAGCTTGATGCATGTTTGTATGTTTTTCGGTCAAAAGGATTTCACAATCCAACAGAGAAATACCCATGGCTCTTCTTTTTGCTTGTTCTGTTAGATTTCTTACTGTTGAACCTTAGCAATGCTAGAGAGGATTTTTTGACAGAACTACTACTCATGTGATCTTTCAGCCCTTGTTCCTCTAGAGAACTTTTGAGTAGTGGTGGGATCTGACAATCAGAGCTCTCCTGTGACCACAGAGTGATGCTAGAGACACTTGTATGGATGATTTGCAGTGCAGCGGCCGGCGGCGGAGGTGGAAAATGAAGTGCAGTTTTAGTTTGAACACGAGTCCATCAGGACCTTCATGATCTGTACACGTAAACATACCTGGGGTTGAAACCGTACAGCGTCGCTGATTGCACGTTCCGCGCGGCGGCGGCCCTGTCGAGTCGTTCCGCGGCGGCGGCGCTGTGGAGTGCGCAGATCTGATCTGCCGCGGGTATGGGGATCGGCGGCGGGGTATGGGGTATGGGGATCGGCGTCAGGGCGATCCTGAAACTGCCAGCGATCCAGAAACGTGTCGAGTCGTTCCGCGGCGGCGGCGCTGTGGAGTGCGCAGATCTGATCTGCTGCGGGTATGGGGATCGTCGTCAGGGCGATCCTGATCGGCGGCAGGGCGCTGTTGATGGGGTTCGGTGGGTGGGCGGGGTTCGGTGGGTGGGCGTGGGGTGGGGGTAATTTGATGGGACAAAACCGGTTGAAAATAAACCGGTTGAAAGTGGGGGACTATTCAACCAATTCGTCTATTAGGAGTAGAAGATATATCTGAATCCTCTTATATTTCTTTACGGAGGGAGTACTTTATAATATACAATTATATTCACTTGTCGTGTTTTGTTTTTTAGTAATTGATGGCCGGAGTTTCACTTTAATGACCATGTCAATGTAAGAGACAACCTACATTTGTGATTAAATCAAAGGGATTTTCACAGCTCAATGATGCCAACAACAACAACAACGGTTGGATTTTGGACTGATAAAGTGAGAGCACAAGGCAAAAGTTTTAAATGGAATCAAGAGTCTGTCTATAGCTGGAATTTGATCACGTCAGTGGACTTTGTGATTTAACAAAGCACCCACTTAAAAACATGATTAAGGAAGGACAGAGTGCATGCATGATGCATTAATCCGAATATTATCTTTGGTATATCTCATTGTTTGCATCCACACAAGCCAACATGGACTAAAATAATGCCCATTTGTGGGTGGCTTTGCTTCATCTGTTGTTTAGCTTGGCAAGTAGCATGTCCAGCCGAGGTCCAGTGCACAAAGATATCCTTGCTGCAAATGCAAAGTAGCATCCAGCTCCTCCCTCCCTACAACCTGTGTGCCGCCTGGCTGCCAACCAATCATGGCACACAGGATGATAATAATAGGGTCAAATATTTTTTGAGATAATTTTCACAATTTCATTGTGCACCCCTAAAAAACTAACAAAAAATACAGTTAAAAATGGAGTGGAGCATTGTTGACATTTTTTTTAGAGTCAATTACGTTGGTGGTGCTAGAACTTGGCGCAAACGGTCAATTTGGTGCTAGAAGTTGCGGTGTACATTGAAGTGGTGCAAAAACTTGGCTCGGACGTGCAAATACAGTGATAACCGCGTTGGTATACGGAATCTGCTCTGACTAGGCATGTGGGTGGCCTGATATTTTTTAAAACCCCCCTTGGAATATACCTTTTTGCAAAAAAGTACATGTCCTCATAGATCTTTAATTAACGGGCCTGCTGGTCAAAATTAAGAGGAAAAGGGGAGATCAGGACTCGAACATGCAACCAAGGATAGACAGGAAACCTGGACAACCAATACGCTGTGGCAGTCATGACGTTCTCAATGCATAACTATCCTATATGTATTCACCAAGTTTTTTAGCAACATGAATTTAACAGGTACAAATCTGAAGTTTAAATGGGCTCCAGATATTGCGGCTCATTTTGAACGCGCTGTTTTTTAAAGATATATTTATAAAACGTAAGTTATCAAAATTATACTTAAATTTATGTGTGCTATAAATTTTATACAAACAAACCATGACTAGTAAATAAAAACATTTAAATATACACCCATGTACTATATAAAATATTTAGTTAATACAGAAATTTAAAATGTATATTAAATAAAAATGTGCATGCGTTATTTTCAAAACATTGGTACATCTATTTTAAAAACTACCAAGCATACAAACGAAATACCTTGTTTTTAAAACCTTTTCGTGTATTATTTCAATACACACTCATATATTGAAAATATTTATGAACTGTAAAAATGTGTAAAAAATTTAAAATAATACAATTTATTTTAGAATTACATTTAATATATCATTTTATTACACAAACATTTAATAATTATAAGAACATTTCTACAGCTCAATTTTTATAATAAAAAATGTTCATAATTTTTATTTTAAACTTTTTATATGGATATTCAATTGTGTATAATATTCAAAATATATACTCTTTCCGAATATAAGTCATGGATAAGAGATATATACATGTGAATAATTATAGATATTAAGTAAATGTTTGTGTTCATCATTTTAAAATTTAAATATAAGCCATGAGTGTATACTTTTTTTGCATTCATTAAACATTGTATCTAATATACATTTTAATATATGTATTGGCTAAATATTTTATATATACATGGGTACATATTTCATTGTTTTTATTTACATAGTATTGATAACAGACAAATATTAGAACATAATTTTTATTACTTGCGTTTTAAAGTATCTTATAAATATTGCTTGTGCGAAATGGGCTGCAATATCTACAGCCCATTTAAGCTCCATAAGCATCATTACTAAATATTTACTTTGTCGTTATCATTGTTTACAAATCAGCGGGTAGGGTGGAGTGGTTATCCTGTTGTTTTGGTAGCCTGTGGCCGCGGGTTCGAAACCTGCCAAAAATCTTTTTCCGTTAATTTACAGGCGGGGGGCCCATTGGGCATAGTAGAGAAGAAAAATTCCACATCCATATGGCCTTTTTTGTTGAAATTATATTTTTTGAGGGGGTTTAAAAAAACATTGTTCCTGGTTCACTGGCTGACAGCGGACCCCCATGCGCCTAGTCAGCACAAATTATAGGTATACAAAACGGGATATGCACTGTATTTGCACGCCCAAGCCAAGTTTTTGCACCACTTCAATGTACACCGCAACTTCTAGCATCAAAGTGAACATTTATGCCAAGTTGTAGCACCACCGGTGTAATTGACTCTTTTTTTTATTGATGTCCCAAGATCTTCTTTATTGTATATACCAGAGGTATGTAGATTGTAGAATGGATAGGAAACATATTTGTCAATTTGACATAGGCCAAAAGAATGTACTTAGTGAGTGCGGCTAATCTGCACCCACGCTTAGAAAAAAATTCAAAAAAAATACTAGAAAAATTCAAAAAATTCCAAATTTTTTTGTGGTGGTAGATAATTTGACGCGTGAGGTGCGCACCAAAAATCAGCTCATTTGAGCATCTGAGCAGCTCTCGGCAAAAAAGACAAAATCAGGGTCTGTAAAAAAGTATACTGTTCATGCACAGTTTTGACCTGATTTGTCTTTTTTGCCGAGAGTTGCTCAGATGTCCAAATGAGTTGAATTTTGGGGCGCACCTCACGCGTCAAATTATCTACCACCACAAAAAAGTTTGGAATTTTTTGAATTTTTCTAGTATTTGTTTTGAATTTTTTGCTGAGAGGGAGCAGATGAGCCCGGGCACCGTTTTGAGTTTTCCGTACTTAGTGCACTTTACAGAAAAAGAGAAATGAAATGAAAAAAAGAAGCTAGTGGAAGAAGCTAATTCGATCATGTACACTCGAGAGCCAGCTCAAGCTAGCTGCCTAACACTAGCGTAGCCGCACCAACCGGCCGATCGGGCCGGCCGCCGCGTCGCGTCACGGCGCCTCCTCGATGGTGTCCAGCACCGGCCGCCACGACCGGAGCCGCCTCAGCCCGACGCCGGCGCCGCTCGGCTTGACGCCAATCGTGGGGTGCCCGGCGGGGGCATCCTGGAGCTGCAGCAGGCCGACGACCGGGAAGACCCTGCCGGCGTCGCCATTGCTCTGCCTGGAAGAGGCGCCGCGGCCGCCGCCCCGTCGCCGTCTGGTGGTGGTGACCACGATCCTCCGCCACGCGGCGGTGGCGGCCGTGGCGGCGCCGTGGGAGGCGGCGGCGAGCGCGGCCATCTCGTCGTCGGTGAGCACGGAGTAGAGCATGTCCATGGGGAGCAGGAAGTATGCGCGGCGCGGCTGGAGGAGCTCGTCGGCGGCGACGCCCGGCACGCGGCAGCCGACTGCGAGGCGGCACGCGTCGCACACGAACTTGCCCGGGTGGTCCAGCATCAGCTCCGACGCCCGCACCGGCCGCGCCAGCCGCGTCACCCGCCCGTCCGCGTGGATCACCTTGCATCCCCCGCCCCCGCTCGACGCCGACGCCGACGCCGAGCCCGCCGCCGGCGCCAGCGACATGCACGCCGGCTTGTTCCCCATGAGAGAGGTAGAGAGAGAGAGGGGTCAGGTGGTGTGAGAGAGGGGTGGGGTGGGGGATCAATGGAGACGGTGTGGGTATATGATCGGAGGAATAGGTAAGTTGACGGTGGGTGATGCATGGAAAAGGACAAGCAAATGATTAGCGTGCTGCAGCTCAGGGGGGTTAGAGGACAGCAGCAGCAGCTGGCTATCACCTCGCTGAACTTGTGGCCGCAGCTAGCTACCACTCCGCTTAGTTTAATTAGCCAGCAATGGCGATGTGGCAGCCGGACAGCTTGGCGAGGATCGCCATGGACAAGAGCGAAGAGAAAAACAAAGCAAAAAAAGAGTTCGGGTTTGATCTAGCTCATCGATCGGGCCGGCCGGCGGGCTTAATTATAATTATAACTACTCCCTCCGTTCACTTTTGTAAGTCCTTTCAAAATAGGCTGTTTTGCACATTGTCTGAAATGTCTTCAAGGTCTTATAAAAGTGAACAGAGGGAGTAGCATATATAAGATGACAGAGCATGGTCTTGGTAGGGCGTCACTGTAGCGCTCGTCTCTCCCCGCCCGCAGGCTGCGCCGCTTAGAGTATGTGGACGGGCACGGGCGACGGCGACGACCACGACCTCTCGCGCGGCCTCTTAACAAATTCAGTCCGGCAGTGCTTGCTAGCTACTCATTGCTGAGTTGTACGCCACGACGAACAATTCAGAGGGTTTATCTATCTTTTTCCTTCTCGATTAGTTGGAGCAAGGGGGGACGCATTGGGCCATTTCCTTTCTACGTTAATTAAGAGCATAAGATGAGGAAGACAAGATGGGTTCAATCTGAAGAGATGATCGAGTCGCTGGATCTGTCAATCTGCAGATCCATCTCCCTGTCTGTCAGCATCGGTCGACGAGGATCATGCATGCATGCTTGTTCTAGCCAAACGTGCACTGCACACGTTGGAAGGATGTATGGATGGGTAAACGGTCGATCGATCACTCGGTAAATCATCCAAAGGAAAATCAGTGTTGCTCGCCGTCCTTGCGATGTTCATTTGACATTTGGAGTGGACCAGGGAGGAATATCATTATCAACGCAATAGTTGTTGCTTTTGAGTTCAGCCTTCAGACCCTAGCTGCACACTGAAGCTGGTTATCAGTTCAGTAAAAAAAGCGTGATTTGGGGGATGATATTATGCGTTGGCTTACTTTATCACGTCGTGTTTTTATATTTCTTTTGGTTCCAGCCATTCTGCTGCTCTAGAAAATTCAACGGACGGACGGACGGACGGATGTATGGATTAATAGTTGAGGGATTTGGGGGTTGGGGAGACTTGGCCTGGCTCTGGCCTCTCGAGCGGCGCCAGCTTGGCATTCAACGTACCGGAGCTGCAAATCTCAGGACCTGGCATGTATATTTGGTTCTCAAACCAAATATTCCCGCAATCTTTGCCTACCTCTGTGCTTGTCACGCCAATCATCTTTACTTTTATTTTATGTATTATTATCATTCGGCGATGCAACAATGCTTGTTATATGAGCTTTTCATGGCGAGATTGCTGTGAGCCTCTGACATGCTTCTACGCCTTTGGATCAGCACACAACCATCTTTTGTCTACAAGTATAACCAACATACCACAATTATTTGACGATAATAAAGATCCTCTTATGTACGTCCCGTAGGGTGACGGCTAGCGGTCAGTGGTTTGCGGAGGCGATTAGGGTTTCGGCCCCGCTCGTGACTGTCTCCCTTCGACCGCCGCCCTAGGGCACGCCATGGGGAATCCGAGTCCGCCGTCGAGGTCTCACCACCACCACCTTCCACTCCATAACCATCCGTGCGATCCTGGGGCGCGCGGACGTGATACACAGTAAACCCTAGGGGGAGTTTCAGGGCGGTGTGGGGGAGGGAGATGGAGGGAGTAGGAAACATGATGCGGCGGCTGAAGTTAACGGAGGATCAGAGGAAGGGAGTCAAGATCCGGATGCAGATGAAGGAGAAGGGGAAGGGCACGGAGGTGCAGGCGGTGGGCAAGGTGATCTCGGAGAAGCCAGCACATCAAGATGCGATCAGCCTATCTGAGGGAGTCCCGGATTAGGGGGTGTCCGGATAGCCGGACTACCATCATCGTCCGAACTATCATCGGCCGGACTATCATCATCATCGACCGGACTCCAAGACTATGAAGATACAAGATTGAAGACTTCGTCCCGTGTCCGGATGGGACTTCCCTTGGCGTGGAAGGCAAGCTTGGCGATACGGATACGTAGATCTCCTACTATTGTAACCGACTCTATGTAACCCTAGCCCTCTCCGGTGTCTATATAAACCGGATGGCTCTAGTCCGTAGGACACAACGACAACAACCATTACAATCATACCATAGGATAGCTTCTAGGGTTTAGCCTCCTTGATCTCGTGGTAGATCCACTCTTGTAAACATCCACAATATCAATATCAATCAAGCAGGACGTAGGGTTTTACCTCCATCAAGAGGGCCCGAACCTGGGTAAAACATCGTGTCCCTTGTCTCCTGTTACCATCCGCCTAGACGCACAGTTCGGAACCCCCTACCCGAGATCCGCCGGTTTTGACACCGACATTGGTGCTTTCATTGAGAGTTCCTCTGTGTCGTCACCGATAGGCTTGATGGCCTCTTCAATCAACAACGACGTAGTCCTGGGTGAGACTTTTCTCCCCGGACAGATCTTCGTGTTCGGCGGCTTCGCACTGCGGGCCAACTCACTTGGCCATCTGGAGCAGATCGAAAGCTACGCCCCTGGCCGTCAAGTCAGGTTTGGAAGCCTAAACTTCACGGCCGATATCCGCGGGGACTTGATCTTCGATGGATCTGAGCCACAGCCGAGCGTGCCGCGCTGTCACGATGGGCACGACCTAACTCTGCCGCCGGACAGCACCTTGGAGGCCGCACACGAATCCGCTCCGACCCATAGTCCGGAGCCGATCGCACGGATCGAGGACGGATGGCTGGACGCCGCCTCGGGAGCTGCAACTTCCACGGCGATGAAGCCGAACACTTACCTTGTCCCACATAAAGCCCATGACTCCGAGGTGCCGGACCCCCTGCCGGACTCCGAACCTCCTGCGCCCCTGCCAGTCGAATCCGATTGGGCGCCGATCATGGAATTCACCGCTGCGGACACCTTTCAGCACTCACCCCTCGGCGATATCTTAAATTCGCTGAAGCATCTCTCACTATCCGGAGAGCCCTGGCCGAACTACGGCCAGGATGGTCGGGACGCGGACAATGAAGAAATTCAGAACCCACCCACCACCCACTTCGTAGCCACCGTCGACGATCTAAACGGCGTGCTAAACTACGACTCCGAAGGCATCAACGGTATGGACGACGATGCCGGAGACAATCAAGAACCAGCGCCTACAGGGCACTGGAAGGCCACCTCGTCACATGACATACATATGGTGGACACCCCAAAGGGAAGCGATAACGAGGAACAACGGGGCGCGACAGAGGATAATCCCGCCGATAAACAACCAAAACGGCGACATAGACGCCACCCTAAGTCCCGCCTCGATCAAAGCAGCATTCCTAACGACCCAGCAATAGAGCAGGGCAAACCAGCGGACGACGAACATACAACCAAGCAACCATCCGAACAAGACGAACCGGATAATCAACCACTTCACGGAGCAATCAACAGTACGGACACAACACCGGAGCATAAGAACCTTCACAAAAGACTCGTCGCCACTGCAAGAAGTTTGAAGAAGAAAAAACGGAAGCTCAAAAAAGCGGAAGACATACTCAGAATGAAGTGGAGCAAAGTACTCAAGACCGCAGACAAATATGACAATGGCCATCAAACAAAGAGCTACCCGAAGCGCAAGTTGCTGCCAGAATTTGACGAGGAAGCCATAGAACCCTCACAGTCAAAAAATAAAGAGGTCGCCTGGCCGGATAGACAGCCAGATGACAGGCCAAAAGCGACAAGCGGCGCCGCACACAAGCCGACTTATGATCCTGGGAAAACGGATGGCCCAACTAGGTCCATCTACGGGCCAAAAAAGAGGGCCCCAGGAAGTAACACAACACGACAAGTGTTCGAAGACAGCGGCACACCCAACTACAGGGGCGCCGCACACCCGCTATGTTTTACCGATGAGGTGCTGGATCATGAATTTCCAGCAGGGTTCAAACCCATAAACATCGAGGCATACGACGGCACAACAGACCCCGGAGTCTGGATAGAAGATTACATACTACACATACACATGGCTAGAGGAGATGCTCTCCACGCCATAAAATACCTACCCCTCAAGCTCAAAGGGCCAGCTCGGCATTGGCTCAAAAGCCTCCCAGAAAACACTGTTGGAAGTTGGGAAGAGCTTGAGGACGCGTTTAGAGCAAATTTTCAAGGGACTTATGTCCGCCCTCCGGATGCAGACGATCTGAGTCATATAACCCAACAGCCCGGAGAGTCAGCGCGCAAATTCTGGAACAGGTTCCTTACCAAAAAGAACCAAATAGTCAACTGTCCGGACGCGGAAGCCTTAGCAGCTTTTAAACACAACGTCCGAGACGAATGGCTCGCCAGACACCTCGGCCAAGAGAAGCCAAGAACAATGGCCGCGCTAACAAGCCTCATGACGCGCTTTTGCGCAGGAGAAGACAGCTGGCTAGCAAGATGCAGCACCAGCGACCCGAGTACATCCGAGATCAGAGATGGAAACGGAAAATCACAGCGCAGGAAAGATCAGCGCCGGAATAAAGAAAAAAGCCCAAAGGGCACGACGGTCAACACCGGATTCACAAGCTCGCGGCCAAACAATAAAACACTGCCTCTTAAGGACAACAGCGACGAGCTATCAAATTTAAACAAAATCTTAGATCGGATATGTCAAATCCACAGTACCTCCAGAAGTCCTGCAAACCATACCAACCGAAATTGTTGGGTTTTTAAACAGTCCGGCAGACTCAACGCCGGACACAAGGGGCTCGATGCGCCAAGCGAGGACGATGACGAACCCCACCAGCAAAGCACCGGAAGTCAGAAGACTTTCCCACAAGAAGTCAAAACAGTAAACTCGCTTCATGTGATAGTACGGAAAACCAATACGGCACTCGCTAGGACAAGTGTCGCACGGTCCGCCCCAGCGGAACACCGAGATTGGATGTCAAAACCAATCACTTTCGACCATCTGGATTAGTCCAAAAGTATCCGGAATGCAGGATAGACTGCCCTGATATTGGATCCCATAATAGACGGACTGCAATTCACGCAGGTTTTGATGGACGGCGGCGGCAACTCAAACCTGCCATATCCGGACACAATCCGCAAGTTGGGATGGACCCTACTACAATTCGGCATAGCTGCACTTCCTTCAAAGGAGTGGCGCCATGCCCTTCCGCCAGGCGCACAGGTTCATTATTACTAGAAGTTGTGTTCGGGTCACCTGACAACTTCCGACGAGAAAAGCTAACCTTTCATGTCGCCCCATTTTAAAGTAGCTATCAAGCATCACTGGGACGGGAAGCTTTCGTCCGCTTCAATGCAATACCGCATTATGCGTCTCTTACGCTTAAAATGCCCGGTCCACGTGGCATCATTTCATTAAAAGGTCGCCTGAGACCCTGGACACGGCTGGACGAGTCCGGAACAAATAAGCTAGGGGCTGCCTAGCCGCACACCCCTTCACAAGGGTTTGTACATATAAGCCATAATGAGCTAGCGTAGGCTCAACTTTATTAATCTGTATTTCAATTTTTTATGCACTTTCTCGCACGATTTCTTTTCAAATTAAGTTCCTCTCTTTTTACAGATGAACAGCGTGCACACCCGTCCAGGATACGGCACAACGGAGACACAGGCGCAGACGTGCAGTAGGGACCCGTTGCAAGGACTCTTTTCAGACTAAGACCCTACGTAAACCTTTCTTACTGTCTCTTGTTGCTATAATCCCCTGGTTTCTCATTATAACCAGAGTGGAGACTGGCGTTTTGGCATCGGCCGCGCCAGAAGAACTTGCCCGTACCTGGACACAAGGGGCTTAGGGCATTGTTTTGCCCGCTATTATAGAAGACCGAACACCTTCGGGAGTGTTCGGCGTCTCGAGTTAGGCCTTATATGCATCAGCTCCGAATCATGTCTTTGGTCAAATGTTGGGTTTGCCCGGCTCCTGTGTTTTGCTGCCTTACGTTCCGTATCACCGGCTAACGCGGCACCAGGAGAACTACTGCGATTGTGCCCCAGTTCGGCTGGGCAAGCACCTCAGTAGAGAAAGCCGAAAACTGACTGTCATGATATAGCGAGAGACTGGTCAACCACTCGATCGACCATGGGAATGTTTAGAATTCCTCCGCTTTGACGAAGGGCCGTTTCCCGGTCAGGCACATACGCGCCCCAAATTCGGAGAGCGCGGTGCCCCCAGGGGCTATGTCGTAGCCCCACCCTCGAACTCCATGGCTAAGTGAAAGTGATAAAGCATTATAGTCCGGTTGCCTCGTTTGCTACGCTACCACCTCCTTTACAGGACCAAGACGTCGGATTAAGTGTGAAAACGTGCTTCTCTTTTTTTTGCGAACACCCCCGCACCTTGTGCGTGGGGGCTGAAGCCGACGACTGCCATCTTTCAGGTTATACACACGTATACATGAACGGCCGCATAGGAGATATTCTATTACTTGAACGCACAAGTATAAAAGGCGCTTACATCATAAATATTGTTTTACATCATAAAAACGTTCATTCGAACGTAACATTTTTTGAGCACTGCGACTCTATTACACGTGCACCACGCAGCACTTCGCCAAAATAGTGCTCGGCGGGTAACCGGTTATCGTCCGAACCCGGGGTCGCAACAGCGGTGGCATCCATCTCTGTCCAATGTGTCTTCACACGGGCGAGTGCCATCCGCGCACCCTCTATGCAGGCCAACCGCTTCATCGCCTTGATATGCGGCACCGCCCCAAGAAATTGCTGCAATAAGCCAAAGTAACTCTTCGGCTCGGGCCTATCCGGCCAGACATGGGTCACTATATCCGTCATAGCAAGCCTGGACAACCTATTTAGCTCAGCCCACTCGGCCAAACGGTCGGTCAGCGGAAGTGAACACTCCGGACTATGGAATTGAGACCAAAATAGCTCTTCCGTCTTGTGATCCTTCTGGCTTCGAAAATGCACAACGGCATCCGCCGCGCTCGCTGCTAAGTCCATATAAGGGTCCTCTGGACCCCACAGTTGGCCCAGATGAGCATACTTTGGATCCGTAAACCTTCGGCGCAGTAGAAAAGGCTTGCCAGCTACAATATCTCTGGCCTGGCGCAGCTCTTCCTTTATAGCCCGCATTGCAGAGCGGGCATCCTTGGCTTCGGCAGTGGCCTTCCCCAGGTCCTCTTGCCCCGCTAGGCGCTCCTTCCCAAGAGCCTCATTGCGGTCGGTAGCACCTTTTAACTTCACGGTCATTTCGGCCATCTCTTCCCTGCTCCGGCAGTGTGCGACCCTTTCGGCCGCTAACTCCTCGGCCGCCCTCGAGGCCGCCGCATTACTCCTTCTGGCCTGCTCCTTGGCTTGAGCAAGTTCGGTCCGAAGGCTCTCCACAACAGCGGCACTATCTGCATTTCACACACATGTTGTAAGGAGCTGGCTTCGGCTCCCTTACCAAGTGGCCGCACAGAAATACTTACCTTGCGACTCATCAAGTCGCCTGTTGACCAGCGTGATGTCCGCATCCGTAACAGCGAGTTACCGCTTTAGTTCAGCAACTCCATCAGTCCGGCTGGCCCCCGGACGACCCGCCACCTGCATCGGCACGGCGGAAATTTAAACCTGCGATTTTGATCCTCGGCACGCTGTCGATTTCGACAACCTACCGAGTCTCAGGGGCTACTATCTATACAGGGCGCATTCTATATGCAAAACTGTTAAAAGGTGTGTGATTTTTACGTACCTCAAACCCCGCCAGCAAACTCCTGACGGCATTATGCAACCCGCCTTCGGCGGACGAAACCCTTTCAATCACCATGCTCATCAATGCGTGGTGATCTTCTGAGATAGACGCCTTCTCAAGCAGATCCTTCAGCCGTACACCAGTTGGCGCCGAACTATTCGGCTTTGCCAAACCAGGGGGCTCCCTCCGTGACGACACTTCAGGCTCGTCCGTCCTATCCGACGGCGCCCCGGACGGAGGCGTCTCGCTCTCCATCATCTCCGGACGAAGGTCCCCCGAAGACGAGCTCATTTGCGAAGGACGGAGATCCGAACTACAAGGTAAAAACTTTAGTTATCCTCAGAAGCACAAATAGGGATGTCTCTTATTATAAAACTCCTTTCTTTCTACTTACGGCTCGTTGGAGGGCTGATTCTTTAAGGGAGATTGTGCGGCCGGGGCCTCCCCGGACGCAGGACCCTCTGGCGAAGATTTCTTCCCCCGTTTAGGGGCTTTTGCCCCCGGGTCCTTGGAGGCAGTCCTCTTCTCCCCTTGGAGGGAGGGATTCTCGATCCCCCCTCTTTCAAGAGCCTCCTTAGGCGAGGTAGTAGCTTTCCTGCTTTCCCCTTCGCCTTCCTCTGGAGGCGCAACCTCAAGCATCCGGACCAGCACGGAATCCGGCGCGGTCTCGGGGAGGGGGGACGGACACCATATCAATTTTGCTTCCGCTATCCACTCCTGTTTAGAAAGAAGTCGGTCATAAGGCGAATCATTGAAAGGCAAACAAACGGTATGTCCGGACTCGGAGCTACTTACTTGGGTATCCGGGCGATTGCAGCTTAGGCCAGCATCCTCGGTCAATTCCGGACGCACCTCTTGCGATCCGAAGAATAATTTGTACATCTCCAGGGGTGTCATACCCATGAAGTGTTGAAGAATCCGTGGGCCCTCTGGATTGAACTCCCACAGCTGGAGAGGGCGGCGTTTGCAGGGCAAGAGACGCCTAATCAACATAACCTGCATTACCACCACCATATCGACCTCCCTCATTTGGAGATCTCGAATCCGGCCCTGCAGTAGTGGTACGTCCTTTGACGGCCCCCAGTTGAGCCCTTGGTCGATCCACGACATCAACCGTCGTGGAGGTCCCAGGCAGAATAAGGGCGGCGGCTTTTGTCTACGGCCCCTCGGAACGGTAATATAGAACCACTCTTGCTGCCACAGGCCGAGCTCCTCTTGGAAGGAGCCAGCGGGCCACGGGGCATCGGCCCTCCTACTTATGGCCGCCCCGCCGCACTCCGCTTGACGCCCCCCGATCATCTTCGGCGCCACATTGAAGGTCTTCAGCCACAGGCCGAAGTGAGGGGTGACACGGAGGAAGGCTTCACAGACGACAATGAATGCGGAAATATGGAGGATGGACTCCGGAGCCAAATCGTGGAATTCCAACCCATAGTAAAACATGAGCCCTCTCACAAAAGGATCCATCGGGAAGCCTAAACCCCGACGGAGGTGGGATACAAAAACGACATACTCGCCGGGCTCGGGGGTGGGGATGGCCTGCCCTTCGGCAGACAACCTGTGCGAAATCTCATAAGTCAGGTACTTGGCCTCCCGCAGCTTTAGCACGTCCTCCTCCGTGACAGAGGAGGGCATCCACCGGCCCTGGAGGTCGGAACCGGACATCGTTGAAGGTCCGAAGCGCTCAAATCTGGAGCTCTAGGTGCTGGAACTTGGAGCGGGGAGAGGATTCGATGGAGGATTGAAGAAAAGAAACGAGCCTTGGTCCCGTTATAAAGAGGGAGAATACCAAGAGCCGTCTCCGTGACTGTTTGGGACTCGCCTTCGATAGAGGGGGCGTGGCAACGGGCGCGGTTGGGTTACCCACGTCCGTATTGATGAGAATCCCGGATTAAGGGGGAACACGATCTCTGCTTCGACAAGACGTGCCAAGTAAACCGCTTCGCTAAATGCGCTGAGGTGGCAGAGTAAAAAACGATTCAAGTAATGGCTTGGAAGTGGCATGACGTCATGCCGCAAAAAACGTCAGCAGATTGAACTTGTGTATATATTATTCTCTCTACGGTGGAATGTGGAATTTATTTTGCAGAGCCGGACACTATCCTGGTGTTCACAATCTTCTATCATTCGGAGGAGGAACCCGCCTTGCAATGCCAAGCAATATACGCGCCGGACTTATCGTCATTGAAGCCTGGTTCAGGGGCTATTGAGGGAGTCCCGGATTAGGGGGTGTCCGGATAGCCGGACTACCATCATCGGCCGAACTATCATCGGCCAGACTATCATCATCATCGACCGGACTCCAAGACTATGAAGATACAAGATTGAAGACTTCGTCCCGTGTCCGGATGGGACTTCCCTTGGCGTGGAAGGCAAGCTTGGCGATACGGATACGTAGATCTCCTACTATTGTAACCGACTCTATGTAACCCTAGCCCTCTCCGGTGTCTATATAAACCGGATGGCTCTAGTCCGTAGGACACAATGACAACAACCATTACAAGCATACCATAGGCTAGCTTCTAGGGTTTAGCCTCCTTGATCTCGTGGTAGATCCACTCTTGTAAACATCCACAATATCAATATCAATCAAGCAGGACGTAGGGTTTTACCTCCATCAAGAGGGCCCGAACCTGGGTAAAACATCGTGTCCCTTGTCTCCTGTTACCATCCGCCTAGACGCACAGTTCGGGACCCCCTACCCGAGATCCGCCGGTTTTGACACCGACACTATCCCTTGGCCGGGTCTGGTGCCCTATCAAAGGGATCGACTGTCGAGAGGTGGGGGACAACATGTTTATGTTCACCTTCAAGCAGGAATCAGGGAAGAGGAAGGCGCTCGATGATGGACCGTGGATGTTTGACAAGGATCTGGTTGTCGTTGAGGATTATGACCCGGGGAAACGTCTAGAGGACTACGAGTTCAATGAAATCCCAGTTTGGGTGAGAGTCTTCAGTCTCCCTTTAGGGATGATGAATGAGGAGGCGGCAGAAGAGATAGGCAATCTTATTGGGCGCTTTGTGGAAGTGGATGCTGGGGCGGATGGGAAGGCCATCGGAAAGTATATGAGGGTCAAGGTTAGGATGAATATTGAGAAGCCGATTATGAGAGGCTTTACACTAGAGGAGGAGGATCAGCTGAATCAGAAACAAAAGAAGAAGATGAATATTGATGGCACTGGGGAAGAGGAGGAGGAGGAGGGGCTATGGTGTCGATTCGAGTATGAATTCATGTCTGACTTCTGCTATACATGCGGTATCATTGGGCATGGAGATAAAGATTGCTCGATCAGATTGGAGAAGGGGGAGAAAGCGCAATTTGGTAGCTGGTTGAAAGCTGATGTTGGGAGACGTAGAGCGGGCAGTGAGGATAGCTGGGGATGGAAGGGAAAGAATCGAGAAGGGGGACAATAGCTGGAATTATGGTTTTAACAGATCGAGTGGCAGGTCTAGTAGTGGAAGCGATAGCCTTTCATGGCGTAAGGAAGATGGTAAACAGAAGGATGGGAGGGAGGGGAATACGGAGAAGGGGGAGGAGGTCACAAGCCTGCACAAACGAGCCAGCAAGCTTACTAAGGCAGGGACCCCGAAGATGCTGGACATGGGGGGAGTGACCAATGTGGCCATGGAGCAAAAGGAAGCAGGAGGTGTCGGGCCAACTGAACATATAGCAGAGGAAGATGGGTGAGGGAGTTCCGGACTAGGGGGTGTCCGGATAGCCGAACTATCATCATCGGCCGGACTCCAAGACTATGAAGATACAAGATTGAAGACTTCGTCCCGTGTCCGGATGGGACTTTCCTTGGCGTGGAAGGCAAGCTTGGCGATACAGATATGTAGATTTCCTACCATTGTAACCGACTCTGTGTAACCCTAGCCCTCTCTGGTGTCTATATAAACCGGATGGCTTTAGTCCATAGGACAAACAACAATCATACCATAGGCTAGCTTCTAGTTTAGCCTCCTTGATCTCGTGGTAGATCTACTCTTGTAACACACATCATCAATATTAATCGAGCAGGACGTAGGGTTTTACCTCCATCAAGAGGGCCCGAACCTGGGTAAAACATCGTGTCCCTTGTCTCCTGTTACCATCCACCTAGACGCAAAGTTCGGGACCCCCTACCCGAGATCCGCCGGTTTTGACACCGACATTGGTGCTTTCATTGAGAGTTCCTCTGTGTCGTCACCGATAGGCTCGATGGCTTCTTTGATCATCATCAACGACGCAGTCCAAGGTGAGACTTTTCTCCCCGGACAGATCTTCGTATTCGGCGGCTTTGCACTGCGGGCCAATTCGCTTGGCCATCTGGA
Source organism: Triticum dicoccoides (assembly GCF_002162155.2). Taxonomy (NCBI): domain Eukaryota; kingdom Viridiplantae; phylum Streptophyta; class Magnoliopsida; order Poales; family Poaceae; genus Triticum; species Triticum dicoccoides. The sequence goes on from NC_041385.1 coordinate 12,222,436, forward strand.
GCAGATCGAAAGCTACGCCCCTGGCCGTCAGGTCAGATTTGGAAGTTTGAACTTCACGGCTGACATCCGTGGGGACTTGATCCTCGATGGATTCGAGCCACAGCCGAGCGTGCCACACTGTCACGACAGGCATGATTTAGCTCTGCTGCCGGACAGTACCCTGGAGGCCGCACTCGAGCCCGCTCCGATCTTCAATCCGGAGCCGGCTGCGCAGATCGAGGACGGATGGCTAGACATCGCCTCGGGGGCTGCAACCTCTACGGCGATAGAGCCGAACACTAATCTTGTCCCTCACATAGCTCATGACTCGGAGGTGCCGGACTCCTTGCCGGACTCCGAACCTCCCGCGCCCTCACCAATCAAATCCGGTTGGGCGCCGATCATAGAGTTTACTGCCTCGGACATCTTTCAACACTCGCCTTTCGGCGACATCTTGAGTTCACTAAAGTGCCTCTCGTTATCAGGAGAGCCCTGGCCGGATTGCGGCCAGGATGGTTCGGATGCGGATGACGAAGAAATTCAAAGCCCACCCACCACCCAATTAATAGCCAATGTCGACGATCTAACCGACATGCTAAACTATGACTTCGAAGACATCGACGGTATGGACGACGATGCCGGAGACGACCAAGAACCAGTGCCTACCAGGCAAGGGAAAGCCACCCCAACTCACGACGTATACATGGTGGATACACCAAAAGGAAGCGATAATGAGGAAAAACGGGAAGTGGCGAAGGACAACTCCCCCAACAAACATCCAAAACGGCGACGCAAGCGCCGCCCGAAGACCGGCCTCGATAAAAACGGCACCCATATGGGCCCGGCCTTAGAGCAGGGCGAAGCAATGGACGACGCACATGCCACCAAGCAGCCATCCGAACATGATGAACTGGACAGGCGACCCATCCCTGGCGAAGATGATCTCACATCACCAGAGCATACGAATCTTCATAAAAGGCTCGTCGCCACGGCAAGAAGTTTGAAGAAGCAAAAGCGGAAGCTCAAAACAGCGGAGGACGCACTCAGAATGAGATGGAGCAAAGTACTCAACAGCGCACATAAACATGGCGCTAGTCACCAGACAAAGAGCTACCCGAAGCGCAAGCTGTTGCCCGAATTCGACGAGGAGGCCTTAAAGCCCCCGCAGTCAAAAAAGAAAGAAGCCGCCTGGCCGGATAGACGACCAGATGACAGGCCAAGAGCAACAAGGGGCGCCGCACATAAACCGGCACACGATCAGCATAAAGATCCTCGGAAAAAGGATGACCCAGTCAGATCCATTTATGGGCCAAAAAAGAAGACTCCAGGAAGCAACATAACCCGCAAAGCATTTGAAGACAACGGCACACCCAAATACAGGGGCTCCGCACACCCACTATGTTTCACCGACGAGGTACTGGATCATGAATTTCCAGCGGGATTCAAACCCGTAAACATAGAGGCATATGACGGAACGACAGACCCCGGAGTCTGGATTGAGGATTATATCCTACACATACATATGGCGAGAGGAGGCGATCTCCATGCCATAAAATACCTACCCCTCAAGCTCAAAAGGCCAGCTCGGCATTGGCTTAAAAGCCTCCCAGAAAATACCATTGGAAGTTGGGAAGAGCTTGAAGATGCATTTCGAGAAAATTTTCAAGGGACTTATGTCCGCCCTCCGGATGCAGACGATTTAAGTCACATAACTCAACTGCCCGGAGAGTCAGCACGCAAATTCTAGAACATGTTCCTCACTAAAAAGAACCAAATAGTCGACTGACCGGACGCTGAAGCCTTAGCAGCCTTTAAACACAACGTCCGAGACGAATGGCTCGCCAGACACCTCGGCCAGGAAAAACCAAGAACAATGGCCACACTAACAAGCATCATGACCCGCTTTTGCGCGGGGGAAGACAGCTGGGTGGCTAGATGCAGCACCAGCGACCCGAGTACATCCGAAGTCAGGGATGGAAATGGGAAATCTCGACGCAGAAAGGACCAGCGCCGGAACAAGGAAAATGGCCCAAATAGTACGGCGGTCAATGCCGGATTCAAAAGCTCTCGGCCGAATAACAAAACACCGCCCCTCAAGGACAACAGCGACGAGCTATCCAACCCAAATAAGATTCTGGACAGGCTATGTCAAATACACGGTACCTCCGGAAAGCCTGCAAACCATACCCACAGAGATTGTTGGGTCTTCAAGCAGTCCGGCCGACTTAATGCCGAACACAAGGGGCTCGACACACCAAGCGGAAGTGACGAACCCCAAAAGCAGCACTCCGGACGATAGAAGACTTTCCCACTAGAAGTCAAAACAGTGAACTCACTTCATGTGATAACACGAAAACAGAGTGCGGCACCTGCCATACCAGGAGACCGTCCACAGAATGGGGATAGACCTTCGACATAACATCACTTCCTTTAAAGGAGTGATGCCAGGCCTTTAAGCCAATCATACGGGCTTTCTACCACTAGAGGTCGTGTTCGGTTCATCCAACAACCTCCGTCGTGAAAGGCCCATTTTTTGCAGCACCCCATTTCACAGTGGCCATCAAGCACTGCTGGTTCACAAAGCTTTCGCCCGCTTTAGCGCCATACCACACTACACGTCTCTTATACTTACAATGCCCGGTCCACGCGGCATAATCTCGTTAAAGAGTAACTACGATGTCCCTCAACCACAGAGAGCGTGGGGCTGCCTTGACAGCCACTCCGACCTTGCAGGTCAAGGCCCCTAAACACAGGTCATTCAGACCCCGGACACGGTTAGGCGAATCCGGCTTAACTAAACAAGGGGCTTCCCAGCCGCATATCCCCTTTACAAGGGGCTGCGAGTATAAATGATGAGAGCCAATAAAGCTCAACTTTCTTCATCTTCCAAATTATACTTTATTTCATACAATTTTTTGCACGATATTTCTTAGAAACTAAGTCCTTCTCTTTTACAGATGAAGCGCGTGCTACACCCGTCCAAGATACAGCACAACGGAGACACAGGCGCAGACGTGCAGTAGGGACCTGTTGCAAGGATTCTTTTCAGATTAAGACCCTGCGTAAACCTTTCTTACTGTCTCTTGTTGATACACATCCCCCGGTTTCCCACCATAGCCGAGGAGGAGGCTGGCGTTTTGGCATCGGCCGCGCCAGAAGTTCCCGCCCGTACCTGGACACTAGGGGCTTAGGGCATTGTTCTGCCCGATATCATAAAGACCGAACACCTCAGGGAGTGTTCGGCGTCTCGAGTTAGGCCTTATATGCATCAGCTCCGAATCATGTCTTTGGTCAAATGTTGGGTTTGCCCGGCTCCTATTTTTTGCTGCCTTACGTTCCGTATCATCGGCTAACGCGGCACCAGGAGAACTACTGCGATTGTGCCCCGGTTCGGCCGGGCGAGCACCTCAGTAGAGAAAGCCAAAAACTGACTGTCATGATATAGCGAGAGACTGGTCAACCACTCGATCGACCATTGGAATGTTTGGAATTCCTCCACTTTGACGAAGGACCGCTTCCCGGTCAGGCACATACGCGCCTCGAAGTTCGGAGAGGAGCGGTGCCGCTAGGGGCTATATAGTAGCCCCACATTCGAGCTCCTATGGCTAAGTGAAAGTGATAAAGCATTATAGTCCGGTTGCCTAGTTTGCTACGCTATCACCTCCCTAAAAGGACCAAGACGTTGGATTAAGTGTGAAAAAGTGCTTTTTTATTTTGCAAACACCCCCGCACCATGTGCGTAGGGGCTGAAGCCAAAGACTGCAACTTTCAGGTTATTCATACATATACGGCCGCACAGGAGATAGTTCAATACTTGAGCACACAAGTATAAAAAGTTATTGCATTATAAACATGATCTTAGAAATCATACATGTCATTCAAACATAACATCTTTCGAGCACTGTGCCTCTATTATACGAGCGCCCTGCAGGACTTCCTCAAAATAGTGCTCGGTGGGGAATTGGCTTTTGTCCGAACCCCGGGATGCAACAGTGGTGGCATCCATATCCGCCCAGTATGTCTTACCACGGGCGAGAGCCATCCGTGCACCTTCTATGCATGCCGACCGCTTCATTGCCCCAATACGCGGCACCGCCCCAAGGAATTGCTGCAACAAGCCAAAATAACTCTTCGGCTTGGGCCTTTTCGGCCACAGATGAGCGACCACATCCGTCATGGCAAGTCCGGATAATCTATTCAGCTCAGCCCACTCAACCAGCCGATCACTCAACGAAAGTGGACACTCCGGACTATGGAATTGAGACCAGAAAAGCTCTTCCATTTCATGATCCTCCTGGCTTCGAAAGTGCACGACTGCGTCCGCCGCACTCGCCGCCAAGTCCAGATAAGGATCCTCCGCACCGTACAATCGGCCCAGCTGAGCATACTTCGGATCCGTGAACTTCCTACGCAGCATAAAGGGCTTTCCAGCCACAATGTCTCTGACCTGACGAAGTTCCTCCTTCATAGCCCGCATCGCACTACGGGCATCCTTGGCTTCGGCGTCGGCCTTCTTCAGGTCCTCTTGCTCCGCTCGGCGTTCTCCTTCAAGAACCTCCAGGCGGTCGGTAGCAACTTTTAATTTTGTGGCCATTCCGGCCATCTCCTCCCTGCTTCGGCAGTGAGCAGCCTTCTCGGCTTCTGGCTCTTCTGCTGCCTTCGAGGCAGCCGCCTCGCTTTTTCTGGCTTGCTCCTTGGCCCGAGCAAGTTCTGCTCGAAGGCCTTCCACAGTAGCAGCACTACCTGCATCAGGCATACAAATTGTAAGGAATGGGCGTCATCTCCCTTACTAGGCGACCATAGAGCAACCACGCACCTTGTGACTCATCGAGTCGTTTATTGACCAGCGAGATGTCCGCATCCGCAACGTCGAGTTGCCTGTTAAGCTCGGCAACTCCATCAGTCCGGCTGGCCACCGAACGTTTCGCCACCTGCATAGGAAAGGCGACATTATATAACTGAGATTATGATCCTCGGCACGCTGCCGCTTTCGACAGCATACCAAGTCTCAGGGGCTACTATCTATACAGGCCGCACTTTATGTGCAAAAACTGTCAAAAGGTATATTATTTTTTGCGTACCTCAAATCCCGTCAGCAAACTTCCGACGGCCTCACACAACCCGCTTTCGGCAGACGAGATCCTCTCAATCACCATACTCATTAATGTGCAGTGATCTTCTGAGATGGATGCCCTCTTAAGCAAATCCTGCAGCTCCACCGGCCGTACTCCAATGGGTGCCGAACTCTCTGGCCCCGTCGGACTCGGGGAGACCCTCCGCGACGACACCTCAGGGTCATCCGCCCCACACGATGGGGCGGCAGATGAAGGCGTTTTGCTCTCCATCATATCCGGACGAAGGTCTCCCGAAGATGAGCTATGCTGAGATGGGCTGAGATTCGAACTACAAGGTGAAAACTTCAGTTACCCTTAGAAATTAAACAGGGATGTTCACTATTACAAAATTCCCCCTTTTTTACTTACGGCTCGCTAAAGGGCTGATTCCTCCGAGGAGACAGTTCGGCCAGGGCTCTTCCCGGCACGGGACCTTCCGGTACAGATTTCTTTCCCCTCTTTGAGGCCTTGGCCTCCGGGTCTTCGGAAGCGGTCCTCTTCTCTCCTTGGAAGGAGGGACTCTCGATTCCTCCTTTACTGAAAGCCTCCGTGGCTGGGGTGGTAGATCCCTTGTGTCCTCCTTCGCCCTCCTCCGAAGGTGCAACCTCTAACATTTTGATTAACACGGGATCCTGCGTGGTCTTAGGGAGGGGGGCCGGACACCGTATCAGTTTTGCTTGCGCTATCCACTCCTGTCCAAGGGATAGCTGGTTAAAAGGCAAACCCACAGTAAATAAATGGATGATGTGTCCGGACATAGGGCTACTTACTTGAGTATTCGGGCGATTGCAGCTTAGGCCAGCATCCTCGGTCAATTCCGGACGCATCTCTTGCGATCCGAAGAACAATTTGTACATCTCCATGGGTGTCAAACCCATCAAGTGTTGAAGAGCTCGTGGCCCCTCCGGATTAAATTCCCACAGGCGGAGGGGGCGATGTTTGCAGGAATCAGCATAACCTGCGCTACTGCAACCAGATTGATCTCCCTTTCTTGGAGGCCTCGAATCCGGTCCTGCAAAAGGGGTACATCTTTGGGCGGCCCCAGTCACGCCCATTGTTGACCCATGACGTCAACTGTTGTGGAGGGCCCGAGCGGAAGACGGGCGGCAGCCTCTGCCTGCTGCCCCTGGGAGCGGTGATATAGAACCACTCCTGTTGCCACACGCCGAGCTCCTCTTGAAAAGAGCCCTCGGGCCTTGGAGCATCGGCCCTCTTGCTTATAGTCGCCCCTCCGCACTCTGCCTGACGCCCCTCGATCATCTTCGGCTCCACATTGAAGGTTTTGAGCCATAAGCCAAAGTGAGGGGTAGTGCGGAGGAAAGCCTCGCAAACGACAATGAACGATGAGATGTGGAGGATGGACTCCGGAGCCAAGTCATGGAATTCCAGCCCATAGTAAAACATGAGCCCCCTCACGAAGGGGTCCATCGGGAAGCCTAAGCCCCTACGGAGGTGAGACACGAACACAACGCTCTCGCCGGGCTCGGGAGTAGGAATAACTTGCCCTCGGGCAGGCATCCTATGCGAAATCTCGTAGGTTAAGTACCTGGCATCTCTTAGCTTTAGCACATCCTTGTCACTGACGGAGGAGGGCATCCACCGACCTCGTAGGTCGGGGCCGGACATTGTCGAAGATCGAAGGTACCCGGATATGGAGCCTTGGGTGTTGGAACTCGGGGCGAGGGGCGGATTCGACAGAGGATTGAAGGAAAAGAACAGGCCTTGGTCTCATTATAAAGAGGGAGAATACCAAGTGTCGTCCCCATGACCGTTGGGAACCCGCCTTAGATGGAGGGGGTGTGGTAACGGGCGTGGTTGGGTTACCCACGTCCGTATTGATGGGAATCCCGGAATAAGGGGAACACGATCTCTGCTTCGACAAGACGTGCCAAGGAAACCGCCTCGCTAAACGCGCTGAGGTGATGCAATAAAAACAATTCGAGTAAAGGCTTGGTAGTGGTGTGACGTCACGCCACAAAATACGTCAGCAGATTGAACTTGTGTAATATTATTCTCTCTATGGTGGTACGTGGAATTTATTTTTGCAGAGCCGGACACTATCCTGGTGTTCACAATCTTCTATAAATTATTCGAAGGAAGAATCCGCCTTGCAATGTCGAAGACAACATGCGCGCCAGACTCGTCGTCATTGAAGCCTGGTTCAGGGGCTACTGAGGGAGTTACGGACTAGGGGGTGTCCGGATAGCCGAACTATCATCATCGGCCGAACTCCAAGACTATGAAGATACAAGATTGAAGACTTCGTCCCGTGTCCGGATGGGACTTTCCTTGGCGTGGAAGGCAAGCTTGGCGATACAGATATGTAGATTTCCTACCATTGTAACCGACTCTGTGTAACCCTAGCCCTCTCCGGTGTCTATATAAACCGGATGGCTTTAGTCCATAGGACGAACAACAATCATACCATAGGCTAGCTTCTAGGGTTTAGCCTCCTTGATCTCGTGGTAGATCTACTCTTGTAACACACATCATCAATATTAATTGAGCAGGACGTAGGGTTTTACCTCCATCAAGAGGGCCCGAACCTGGGTAAAACATCGTGTCCCTTGTCTCCTGTTACCATCCGCCTAGACGCACAGTTCGGGACCCCCTACCCGAGATCCGCCGGTTTTGACACCGACAATGGGAATCGGTCGAAGCTAGCCAACCCAACCCAACAGCCGGTCTCGTTATCAGAAAGGAATCAAAGCCAAGTTAAGTCCGGAGGGAGGAGAAGGAGCTCAGTGAGAAGGGGATGGAGGCAAGAAGGGCCAAGGGCTGAGACGCTATAAAAAAGTGCATAGGGAGGGTACGGAGGACACACATGGCAGTAAGGGTCATGGACAAGTCTCAGGTCAGAAGAGAGGCACCATAGATGACCAGGAAGAGGCAGTCGAAGTGAAGAGGGGGGAACTGGATGTAGAGTTTTTAGGGGATGATGGAGTGGAGGGAACGGAGGGGAAGGCGACAAACATCAACTCATCGGCCGGGCTGCAGGAGCAGCCCCGCCGAGATCAATGAAAATCATAAGCTGGAACTGCCGGGGACTCGGGAACAGACCGGCAGTTCGTTCTCTTCTCGAATTGGGAAGAGTGGAGGAGCCCGATATTTTGTTTTTATCAGAGACAAGGATGACGGAGAAGGAGTTGGAGAAGTTCAGGTGGAAGTTAGTATTATCCAACATGTCGGCTTGGAGTTCAGAAGGAAGAAGTAGGGGTATAGCCATGTTCTGGAAGCGTGGGGTAGATATAACTCTTAGATCATATGGTAGAAGACATGTAGATGTGGATGTGAAGGAAGAAGACGACTCGATGTGGAGGTTAACGGGTATGTATGGTGAATCAGCAACCGACAGAAAGAAGGAGACATGGAGAACCCTCAAAATCCTCAAGCAACAACTTCAGCAGGGGAGGCCATGGTTGTGCTTTGGGCGATTTTAATGAGATTTTGTCCGATGTGGAGAAAGTATGTGTGTGTGGGGGGGGGGGGGCTCCA
>NC_041385.1:12231138-12231667 GCF_002162155.2 Triticum dicoccoides
GGGGGGGCTCCAAGGGCGCAACACATGATGGATGGATTCAGAGAAGCATTGGAAGTGTGTGAGCTTGCTGACCTAGGTTTCGAGGGGGATGTCTATACCTGGAGAAACCATACACTACAAAAAAAGACACATCCGTGACATTTTGGGCCGAACGGATTTTTTTCTTTCATACTTATGACACTTCTATGACGATAATTGTGATAAAACCCGGTATCATTATAGATGTGGTGGGCTCCTACTTTTATGACAAAAAATCATGACATAAAATGGGCTTTTCGTCCTGGGCGGGCCGGAGACACAGCTGCATGACATTCTTTGGGCCGTCCATGACGGAAACAACCGTTGTAGAAGCGAGGGCGAGGAAAATTTCGGGGAGTTCCCGGTTACGGTGGGTGGTCGGGGGAGGCGTTGGCTCTAACTGAACCCGAGCGAGGCGTTGGGCTCTAACTGAACCCGAGTGATCGATCAATGGCTTTTAACTGAACCCGATCGAGCGATTCCTTCGCTACTGCTGCTAACTAGAGCCGAT
>NC_041385.1:12231807-12288381 GCF_002162155.2 Triticum dicoccoides
GATGAACATGACCCCATGGCGTTGCCTCTGGATGAACAGGACCCCGATTGATCGAGCTGGTTGGGGCTGGATGAACAGGACCCCGTGGAGGGCTGGATGAACAGGACGACCCTGTGGATGGTTGGATGAACAGTAGAAGGTGGAGGGATGGATGAACAGTATACCGTGGAGGGGTGGTTGAACAGGAGCCCGTGAAGAGGGGTGGTTGAACAGTAGCCTGTGGAGTAGCGCGCGATGGAGGTTGGATGAACAGGAGCCCGTGGAGGCTGGAGGAGGTCGACGGTGGATGAACAGTAGCCCGTGGAGGCCGGAGGACGTCGATGGTGGATGAACAGTAGCCCGTGGAGGCTGGAGGAGGTCGACAGTGGAGATGAATAGTATCCCGTGGAGTCCCGTTTTGCGGTACGCCACACCCCTCCCGATGAACAGGACCCCCGTTTTGACCGTAGCGCTCCAACACAAGTCCGTTTCATCCGTTTTGCGGTACGCCACACCCCTCCCGATCCCATTTCGTCTGTAGGAGGTCCATTTTGCAGTACGCCAGACCCCTCCCGATGAACAGGATCCCGTTTCGAACGTGGCTAGTCGAATACAAGGCCGTTTCCTCCGTTCTGCGGTACACCAGACCTCGTTTCCATCGCCTGTTCCGTCCAAGCCGGTTGGCTCCCACGCGTTCCATTGCCTCCCGATGAACACGACGCATTCCATTGCCTCCCCATGAACACGATGCATTCCGTTGCCTCCCCATGAACACGACGAGGACGCAGTTTCTCCGTTCCGATCCAGCCATGTACACGAGCCCTGGCCGTACATATGCGCGAGTAGGCGTTCGAGACCCCGCCCGTATGTACGTACGTGGCCGTATTTTCTTTCTTGCACCCTGGCCGTTGTATGTACGTGTACATGCTACGTGCGCGCCTCTACATCGACCAGTATGTACATACACATTCACGACCAGAATGACAATGCTACGTACGCTTTGACCAGGTGGGTCCCGACTGTCAGGCACTTCCTTGCGTGCGAAGACGTAGCTGGTGGGTCCTAGCAGTCAGGGGGGCGAATCATTTTTTTTGCCCGAACGCACTTCCTTGCGTGGGAAGATGTAGCTAGTGGGTCCCAGCAGTCAGGAGGGAAACATTTTTTTCACAAAATACGGTGGCCCGTTCGGTGGGTCCCTGCTGTCAGGTGGAGGAATAATTATTTTGCGCGTAATAAGGAGGCACTTCCTTGCGGCCGCCGTGGACCCAGCTGTCAGTCTCTCCATGTATAGTACTCTTTCGATGGGAGTCGTTCCTTGACCACGTTGACTGATACGTCTCCAACGTATCTATAATTTTTGATTGTTCCATGCTATTATATTACCCCTTTTGGATGTTTATGGGCTTTATTTTACACATTTATATCATTTTTGGGACTAACCTACTAACCGGAGGCCCAGCCCGTATTGCTGTTTTTTTGCCTATTTCAGTATTTCGAAGAAAAGGAATATCAAACGGAGTCCAAACGGAATGAAACCTTCGGGAGCATGATTTTTGGAACGAACGTGATCCGGAGGACTTGGAGTGCAAGTTAAGAAGCAGCCGAGGCGGCCACGAGAGGGTAGGGCGCGCCCCCTGTCTCGTGGGCCCCTCGGGCGGCCACCGACGTACTTCTTCCTCCTATATAAGCCTACATACCCCGAAAACATCCAGGGAGCAACCGAAACACAATTTCCACCGCCGTAACCTTCTGTATCCGCGAGATCCCATCTTGGAGCCTTCGCCGGCGCTCTGCCGGAGGGGGAATCGACCACGAAGGGCTTCTACATCAACACCATAGCCCTTCCGATGAGTTGTGAGTAGTTTACCACAAACCTTCGGGTCCATAATTATTAACTAGATGGCTTCTTCTCTCTTTTTGGATCTCAATACAATGTTCTCCCCCTCTCTTGTGGAGATCTATTCGATGTTATCTCTTTTTGCGGTGTGTTTGTCGAGATCCGATGAATTGTGGGTTTATGATCAAGTTTATCTATGAGAAATATTTGAATCTCCTTTGAATTCTTTTATGTATGATTGAGTTATCTTTGCAAGTCTCTTCTAATTATCAGTTTGGTTTGGCCTACTAGATTGATCTTTCTTGCCATGGGAGAAGTGCTTAGCTTTGGATTCAATCTTGCGGTGACTTGATACGTCTCCATCGTATCTATAATTTTTGATTGTTGCATGCCAATATTATTCAACTTTCATATACTTTTGGCAACTTTTTATATTATTTTTGGGACTAACATATTGATCCAGTGCCCAGTGCCAGTTCCTGTCTGTTGCATATTTTTTGTTTCGCAGAAACCCAATATCAAACGGAGTCCAAACGGGATAAAAATGGACGGAGATTTTTATTGGAATATTTATGATTTTTGGGAAGTGAAATCAACGTGAAACGGTGTCCGAGGTGGTCACGAGGTAGGGGGGCGCACCCTACCCCCCAGGCGCGCCCCTGACCCCTTGTGGTCCACCCGTAAGGCGGTTGACGCTCTTCTTTTGGCGCAAGAAAGCTAATTTTATGAGAAAGATCTGGGCGAAAGATTCACCCCAATCAGAGTTACGGATCTCCAGATATAAAGGAAACGGTGAAGGGGTAGAATCAGAGAATGCAGAAACAGAGAGATAGATCCAATCTCGGAGGGGCTCTCGCCCCTCCCAAGCCATGGGAGCCAAGGACCAGAGGGGAAACTAAGGATGGCAATGGGTAGGGTATGGGGCGGGTAGAGCAATACCATACCCATACCTGTGTAGTAAATGGGTACAAAATTCTACCCATACCTGTACCCATGGGTATGATACTTTACCCATACCCATACCTGACGGGTACCCATACCCACTAGGAACCCAACGGGTAGATCAAACATTACACAAGTTATTCGCAATTTTACATTCATCTATAGCACATTTGACAAAAAAACATTGATCTCAACTCAATAACAAATAGCTGAGTACATGAAATTATCTCAATTCAAATTGACAAGCGCTACTGCTAAGTAGCAACGACGCCTGTTTTTGTCCACCGCTACTAATAAGCTTCTGTGTATAAGGTTTTCCCTAGTAGTGATTGGTAACAACTTTAACAAAGGTCATAAGCTCACAACACAACTTTAAGATAGGTACACTTGTGATTGTGAATCACGGGTAAGATTCACATATCGGTATAAAATGGGTAGGGTATCGGTATATCCATGGGTAAAAGGCTATACCCGTGTCCTACCCATGACTTAGCGGGTAGGGTATGGGTACTACCTGCGGGTATAAAATTGTGCCCATACCCTACCCATGCGGGTACGGTACCCGCGGGTCCACATACCCATGGGTAAAATTGCCATCCTTAGGGGAAACCCTTCTCCCATCTAGGGAGGAGGTCAAGGAAGAAGAAGAAGAAGGGGCCCCTCTCCCCCTTGCTTCTAGTGGCGCCGGAACGCCGCCGGGGGCCATCATCATCACCGCGATCTTCACCAACACCTCCGCCATCTTCACCAACATCTCCATCACCTTCCCCCTTCTATCTACAGTGGTCCACTCTCCCGCAACCCGATGTACCCTCTACTTGAACATGGTGCTTTATGCTTCATATTATTATCCAATGATGTGTTGCCATCCTATGATGTTTGAGTAGATTTCCATTGTCCTATCGGTGATTGATGAATTGCTATGATTGGTTTGAGTTGCATGTTTTATTATTGGTGCTGTCCTATTGTGCCCTCCGTGTCGCGCAAGCCTGAGGGATTCCCACTGTAGGGTTTGCAATATGTTTATGATTTGCTTATGGTGGGTGGCGTGAGTGACAGAAGCACAGACCCGAGTAAGTAGGTTGTTTGCGTATGGGATAAAGGGGACTTGATACTTTAATGCTATGGTTGGGTTTTACCTTAATGAATCTTTAGTAGTTGCGGATGCTTGCTAGAGTTCCAATCATAAGTGCATATGATCCAAGTAGAGAAAGTATGTTAGCTTATGCCTCTCCTTCAAATAGAATTGCAATAGTGATTACCGGTCTAGTAACATAGTCAGTTGCCTAGGGACAATTACACAAATCCTACCACCACTTTTCCACACTCGCCATATTTACTTTAGTTGTGTTTTTATCTAAGCAGCCCCTAGTTTTTATTCTTGTGCTCTTTATTCTCTTGCAAACCTATCCTTTCACACCTACAAAGTACTTCTAGTTTCATACTTGTTCTAGGTAAAGCGAACGTCAAGCGTGCGTAGAGTTGTACCGGTGGTCGATAGAACTTGAGGGAATATTTATTCTACCTTTAGCTCCTCGTTGGGTTCGACACTCTTACTTATCGAAAACTGTTGCGATCCCCTATACTTGTGGGTTATCAAGACCTTTTTCTGGCGCCGTTGCCGGGGAGTCATAGTGTGGGGTGAATATTCTCGTGTGTGCTTATTTGCTTTATCACTAAGTAATTTTTATTTACTGTTCTAAGTTGTTCTCTATCTTTAGTTATGGATATGGAACGCGAAATACCAAAAAAAATAGTTGTACTTGCTACTCATGAGGATGGGGTAACTCCTAAAAGCCTCGATTCTCATTATGAGAAAAATATTTTGTACTACTTTGATAATCCTGAGAAAATCCCATTCAACTTTATAATGGGAGTAACGTTGGATCAACGTGAATACTTTAGGGATTATCGCTCGACACAAAAAGGGAAACTATTATGGGATCAAATTCATATATTGAAGTGGTATGCTTGGCAACTATGCGTGGAATATGATTATACTTGTTGCTCTAGGATGAATTCTCCGCATCTTCCCTTTTCATGCAAATTTAATGATAATAAAACCTTAGCTTCTTATGATAATGGTATATATGATTACTATGATGTGGAACAAATAGCAGAATTTGTTGCTTTTATGGGTGCTTATGAAATTGAAGCTATGTGTAAAGAGTTTGAGGATTTTGATGATGCTGTTTACAGATCTAAAAATTTAGCTATCCTCAAATATTGCTATGAGAATTATAAATGCAATTATGAAATTCATGCACTTATTAAGAAAGTCTCCGCTGTCCAAGAAGAGACTAATATTTTGCAGGAGCCTATGGAAGAGGAAATTGATGAAACTGTGAGCTCATTGGATGAAAAAGATGATGAGAAGAGCGAAGAACAAAAGGAGGAAGAGCGGATTGATCACCCGTGCCCACCTTCCAATGAGAGTAACTCTTCAACTCATACACTGTTTAATTCCCCTTCGTGCTTACCGAAGGATGATTGTTATGATGATTGCTATGATCCCGTTGATTCTCTTGAAATATCCCTTTTTGATGATGCTTGCTATGCTTGTGGCCAAGATGCCAATATGAATTATGCTTATGGAGATGAACTTGATATAGTTCCTTATGTTAAACATGAAATTGTTGCTATTGCACCCACGCATGATAGTCCTATTATCTTTTTGAATTCTCCCAACCACACTATATCGGAGAAATTTGTGCTTATTAAGGATTATATTGATGGGTTGCCTTTTACAACTACACATGATGATTTTGATGAATATAATACGCATGTGCTTGCTGCTCCTACTTGCAATTATTATGAGAGAGGAACTATTTCTCCACCTCTCTATGTTTCCAATACGATAGAATTGCAAGAAACTGTTTATACTATGCATTGGCCTTTACTATGTGTGCATGAATTGTTCTTTTATGACATGCCGATGCATAGGAAGAGAGTTAGACTTCGTTGTTGCTTGATATATGTTACTTTGTGCTCACTACTATATTACAAATCATTGTTAATTAAAATTGGCTTTGATATACCTTGGGATCCGGGTGGATTCATTACTTGAGCACTAAATGCCTAGCTTAATGGCTTTAAAGAAAGCGCTGCCAGGGAGACAACCCGGAAGTTTTAGAGAGTCATTTATTTCTGTTGAGTGCTTTTATATAGTTTAAAAACAAAAAAAACAAAGAGGGGAACCTAAAAACTTTTCAAAAAGGAAAGTGAAAGTGAGAGAGACAAGCATTGTTGAAGTGGGAGAGCTCCTTGAACTTTGTTCATGCTCAGGGAAACTTTGTGAATCTTGATTACATAAATTTTTCATAAAAAATAATTATCCCCTTGTACAATTCCATTGTATTATAAAAATAATGTGCCAAGGTTTGCCTTTAGGATGTTTACAATGCTTGTTGGTTTGTGCGGTGCAGGACAGAAACTTTGGCTGTAGTGCACAATTTTACATTTTTAACTGAAACGTCAATTGGTTCTGATTCCTTTTGCACTGTCTTGCTGTACAACTTTTTTATTTTTCATAATTTTGGTAGAAGTTTTGGGTTAACAGAAGTATGGTGGATGTTCAGATTGCTACAGACTGTTCTGTTTTTGACAGATTCTGTTTTTGATGCATAATTTGCTTGTTTTGATGAATCTATCAATTTATATCAGTGGATTAAGCCATGGAAAAGTTATATTACAGTAGACACAATGCAAAAACAAAATATGAATTGGTTTGCAACAGTACTTAGAGTGGTGATTTGCTTTATTATACTAACGGATCTTACCGAGTTTTCTGTTGAAGTTTTGTGTGGATGTAGTGTCTAATCGAGGATGTTCGATGTGAGAAGAAGGAAGAGAGGCAAGATCTCAAGCTTGGGGATGCCCGAGGCACCCCAAGTAAATATTCAAGGAGACTCAAGCGTCTAAGCTTGGGGATGCTGGGGAGGCATCCCCTCTTTCTTCAACAAGTATCGGTATGTCTTCGAGTTCGTTTCGTTCGTGCATTATGTGCAAGTCTTGGAGCGTCTTTTGCAATTTAGTTTTCACTTTTCTTTTATGCACCATGCTGGTATGAGATAGTCCTTGGTTGATTTATAGAATGCTATTTGCACTTCACTTATATCTTTTGAGTATGGCTTTATAGAATGCTTCATGTGCTTCACTTATATCATTTGAAGTTTGGATTGCCTGTTTCTCTTCACATAGAAAACCGCCATTTGTAGAATGCTCTTTTGCTTCACTTATATTTGTTAGAGGGTGGGCATATCTTTTGTAGAAAGAATTAAACTCTCTTGCTTCACTTATATCTATTTAGAGAGATGATAGGAATTGGTCATTCACATGGTTAGTCATAAAATCCTACATAAACTTGTAGATCGCTGAATATGATATGTTTGATTCCTTGCAATAGTTTTGCGATATAAAGATGGTGATATTAGAGTCATGCTAGTGGGTGGTTGTGGATTGTAGAGAGACCTGTGTTGAGGTTTGCAAGTCCTGTAGCATGCACGTATGGTAACCGTTGTGTGACAAATTTGAAGCATGGGGTGTTTCTTTGATTGTCTTCCTTATGAGTGGCAGTCGGGGACGAGCGATGGTCTTTTCCTACCAATCTATCCCCCTAGGGGCATGCGTAGTAGTACTTTGCTTCGAGGGCTAATAAAGTTTTGCAATAAGTATATGAGTTCTTTATGACTAATGTGAGTCCATGGATTATACGCACTTTCACCTTTCCATCATTGCTAGCCTCTTCGGTACCGTGCATTGCCCTTTCTCACCTCGAGATCTGGCGCAAACTTCGCCGGTGCAGCCAAACCCCGTGATACGATACGCTTTATCACACATAAGCCTCATTATATCTTCCTCAAAACAGCCACCATACCTACCTATTATGGCATTTCCATAGCCATTCCGAGATATATTGCCATGCAACTTCCATCATCATCATATACATGACTTGAGCATTCATTGTCATATTGCTTTGCATGATCGTAAGATAGCTAGCATGATGTTTTCATGGCTTGTCCGTTTTTTGATGTCATTGCTACGCTAGATCATTGCACATCCCGGTACACCGCCGGAAGCATTCATATAGAGTCATATTTGTGCTCTAGTATCGAGTTGTAATATCGAGTTGTAAGTAAATAAAAGTGTGATGATCATCATTATAGAACATTGCCCCATAAAAAAAGGGGGAAAGGCCAAAGAAGCCTAAATAAAAAAATGGGGTCCAAAGAAGCCGACCAAAAAAAGAAAAGAAAAGAAAAGGGGCAATGTTACTATCTCTTTTTCCACACTTGTGCTTCAAAGTAGCACCATGTTCTTCATGTAGTGAGTCTCATATCTTGTGCTTCAAAGTAGCACCATGTTCTTCATATAGATTGTCTCCTATGTTGTCACTTTCATATACTAGTGGGAATTTTCATTATAGAACTTGGCTTGTATATTCCAACGATGGGCTTCCTCAAATGCCCTAGGTCTTCATGAGCAAGCAAGTTGGATGCACACCCACTTAGTTTCTTTTATTGAGCTTTCATACACTTATAACTCTAGTGCATCCATTGCATGGCAATCCCTACTCCTTGCATTGACATCAATTGATGGGCATCTCCATAGCCCGTTGATTAGCCGCGTCGATGTGAGATTTTCTCCCTTTTTGTCTTCTCCACATAAGCTCCATCATTATATTCTATTCCACCTATAGTGCTATATCCATGGCTTGCGCTCATGTATTGCGTGAGGGTTGAAAAAGCTGAAGCGCGTTAAAAAGTATGAACCAATTGCTCGGCTCGTCATCGGGGTTGTGCATGATGGGAGCATTTTGTGTGACGAAAATGAAGCATGCCAAACTGTATGATTTTGTAGGGATAAGCTTGCTTTGGCCTTGTTGTTTTGAAAAGACATGATTGCTTTATTGGTACGCTCGAAGTATTATTGTTATTTATGTCAAAAGATAGACTATTGCTTTGAATCACTCATGTATTAGTATTCATGCCATGATTAGACATATGATCAAGATTATGCTAGGTAGCATTCCACATCAAAAATTATCTTTTTTATCATTTACCTACTCGAGGACGAGCAGGAATTAAGCTTGGGGATGCTGATACATCTCCGTCGTATCTATAATTTTTGATTGTTCCATGCCAATATTATTCAACTTTCATATACTTTTGGCAACTTTTTATATTATTTTTGGGACTAACATATTGATCCAGTGCCCAGTGCCAGTTCCTGTCTGTTGCATGTTTTTTGTTTCGCAGAAACCCAATATCAAACGGAGTCCAAACGGGATAAAAACGGACGGAGATTTTTTTTGGAATATTTATGATTTTTGGGAAGTGAAATCAACGCGAAACGGTGTCCGAGGTGGTCACAAGGTAGGGGGGCACGCCCTACCCCCCAGGCGCGCCCCTGACCCTCGTGGTCCACCCGTAAGGCAGTTGATGCCCTTCTTTTGGCGCAAGAAAGCTAATTTTATGAGAAAGATCTGGGCGAAAGATTCACCCCAATCGGAGTTACAGATCTCCAGATATAAAGGAAACGGTGAAGGGGTAGAATCAGAGAACGCAGAAACAAAGAGATAGATCAAATCTCGGAGGGGCTCTCGCCCCTCCCAAGCCATGGGAGCCAAGGACCAGAGGGGAAACCCTTCTCCCATCCAGGGAGGAGGTCAAGGAAGAAGAAGAAGAAGAAGGGGGGCCCTCTCCCTGTCGGTGTCAAAACCAGCGGATCTCGGGTAGGGGGTCCCGAACTGTGCGTCTAGGCGGATGGTAACAGGAGACAAGGGACACGATGTTTTACCCAGGTTCGGGCCCTCTTGATGGAGGTAAAACCCTACGTCCTGCTTGATTAATATTGATGATGTGTGTTACAAGAGTGGATCTACCACGAGATCAAGGAGGCTAAACCCTAGAAGCTAGCCTATGGTATGATTTTTGTTCGTCCTATGGACTAAAGCCATCCAGTTTATATAGACACCGGAGAGGGCTAGGGTTACACAGAGTCGGTTACAATGGTAGGAGATCTACATATCCGTATCGCCAATCTTGCCTTCCACGCCAAGGAAAGTCCCATCCGGACACGGGACGAAGTCTTCAATCTTGTATCTTCATAGTCTTGGAGTTCGGCCGATGATGATAGTTCGGCTATCCAGACACCCCCTAGTCCGGAACTCCCTCAGTAGCCCCTGAACCAGGCTTCAATGACGATGAGTCCGGTGCGCATGTTGTCTTCGGCATTGCAAGGCGGGTTCTTCCTCCGAATAATTTATAGAAGATTGTGAACACCAGGATAGTGTCTGGCTCTGCAAAATAAATTCCACGTACCACCGTAGAGAGAATAATATTACACAAGTTCAATCCGCTAACGCATTTTGTGGTGTAACGTCACACCACTACCAAGCCTTCAAATTGTTTTTATTGTTCCACCTCAGCGCGTTTAGCGAGGCGGTTTCCTTGGCACGTCTTGTCGAAGCAGAGATCGTGTTCCCCTTATTCCGGGATTCCCATCAATACGGACGTGGGTAACCCAACCGCGCCATTGATTGTGACGCTTGGGAGATAAGCGAGTTTTACCAGGCCGGTGGGGACACATGTTTTCGTCCGCCCATATAAGGGGATAAAGATCCAACCCTTTTACCTGCGCCTTCTTCCTCCTTGGCTTATCCATCTCCGCGAACTCGAGCTCCAGCGCCCAAGTCCGCACTTCTCACCTCAACCTTCTCCAACTATGTCCGGAGCGGGAGGCAAGTGGATGGCATCCTCCGTCACGGAGGGGCAGATCTAGAAGCTGTGCGACGCCAGATATTTGTCCAGTGACATCGCGCACCGGCTCCCCGACGAGGGAGAGCTCATCCCCACCCCCAGGCCCCATGAGAGGGTAGTATTTCTTCCCCATTTCCTCCGCGGACTGGGCTTCCCACTTCATCCCTTTGTCCGGGGGCTCATGTTATACTACGGCCTAGATTTCCATGATCTGGCCTCGAATTTCATCCTCAACATCTCGGCGTTTATCGTCGTGTGCGAGGCCTTCCTCTGCATCCAGCCCCACTTCGGCTTGTGGCTCAAGACCTTCAGTGTTAAGCCGAAGGTTGTGAAGGGCAGCCAAGCGGAATGCGGAGGCGCCATGGTGGGCAGGATGTCCCACGTTATGTGGCTGGAGGGCACTTTCGTGGAAACCATTAAGGGGTGGCAATCGGGGTGGTTCTACATCACCGAGCCGCGTGACCCTGATTGGGCAGCGGCCCCCGAATTCAGATCCAGCATCCCTACACGGCTCACCTCCTGGAAAGAGAGTGGCCGGATCTGGGGGGATTCGGAGGAGCTGACCGGACTCCAAGCCTGTATCCAGAAGCTGGTGGACAAGAAGCTCAAGCTTGTCAACGTAGTCCAGGTCATGCTCATCCGCCGGATTCTCCCATGCCAACGATGGGGCTTCAACAAGTGGGAGTTCGATCCGGCGCAGCACCAGACCCTGAGCGGGCTCTTCGACACTACGTACGAAGATGTCTGGAAGGTGCTGTTCAAGGGTGCCGAGGCTCCCGCATCCGCTACCGAAGATCGCAGATTCCGCTCGCAGCGTCCAGCTGACGAGGTAAGTGATTTTGCCACTTGTTTTCCATAGTTTGACTCTATGCGGGATCTAAACTCCCTTTACCTTTGACAGGATTGGCTGGCGAAGGTCGAACGGACTATCTGTCCGGCCCCATTACCAGAGGACCCAGCGGACGCCCGCCTAATGGGGCTGCTGGCTCCGGCACCCCACGTGGTGCCGGAGAAGAAGGCCAAGAAGAAGGCCACGGGGACTAGGAAGAGTTCCCGTTTTCAGGTGCTATCGGATGATGAATCCGAGGCCGACTCCTCCCACCAAGGCGAGGAGGAGAAGAAGAAAGCCTCTCCCCCAGCGGGGGGAGGGAAGAAAAGGAAGGCCTCCCCAACAAGGGAGGCCGAAGGGTCCAAGAAGGGAAAAACTCTTCCCCCGGACTGCTCCGCCAATGCCAATGATGACGACGAGGACTGGCTTCCAAGGGCCAAGCCCCTGGCGAGATCGTAAGTATCCGGACTCCCGAATAACTTCAAGGTTTTTATTTCTTGCCACATAATGTCTTTCTAATGCCGCATACAACCCTGCAGTCCGCCTAAGGATGATCTTCCCGCTTCATCGAGTGGGTCCTTAGGTGCGTCGGATATGGATTCTCTTCCGACTGCCTCCACCCCCCGTGATGCGGACGATGCCGAGGTGGGATCCCAGGAAGGGACCTACCAGGAGGAGAGGGCCCCGGAGGTGTCGCAGGACAACCTCCCGGACTTTGCACCGGACTCGGCCCCGGAACCCACAGTGGCTCCGGAGTCCGGCGAGCGACCCCTTCGTAAGAAGGGCAAGACCGTGATGCCGGCAGCCTCCGTCCAACCGAAGGCGCCGGATAATTTGCTGGAGGCGCTCAACGGCGCCTCCATCAAAGAGGAACACCGCACTGTTATGAGTGCAGTGATTCAGAAGGTGCAGCTCGCCAAGAGCGGGCTGACCGAAGCCTGCAGCAGCCTTCTAACAGGCTTTGAGGTAAGAATTTCAATATGTATAAAATGGTACCGCATAGACAGTAGCCCCTGATGCTCGGTTCGGTGTTCGGAAAGAAAAGTCGGACCGAGGATCTAAAAAGATATACTCAGGAGTCATAATAAATATGTCAATATGGGATTGCAGGCTGCGCTGCTGACCTCTGCCGCACTGACTGCGGAGGTCAATACTTTGAAGGAAAACCTCGAGCGGTCCGAGAACAAGCTCGGCCGTGCCAAGAAGCAGCTCGAGGACAAGGAAGGTGAGTAACACCTGAGTAAAATTGTACCTTACAGAACAGGATTTTGGTTGCAAAAAGAATGACAAGGATAACGTGGGTATTGCAGTTGCCACTAACGAGGTGGCGACCCTGAAAGAGGCGGTGGCCGCGGCCGAACGCAATGCGGCCGCGGAGCGCACCGAGCGAGAGAAGCAGGAGGCGCGGGTGGCGGAGGTACAACAAGAGCTCCAGGATCTCTTGAAAAAACATGAGAGCCTGGAGCGTGACTCGAAGACTCGAGACTCTGAGCTTGCAACAGCTCTTGAGAGTGCCAAAGCCGCTATGGCCGAAGCCTACAAGGCCCTCCAGGAGATTGAGGCAGTGAAGAAAATAGCAGCGGGTAAGGCATCTTTCATGCAAAGTAAGCATGTGAGTGTTAATTACCTGTTGCTTACCCGAATTCGGAGCTCTCCAGGAGCGTTGATAGATCTTCCTCGCAGCGTGTCCGATGCTACCGCATTCTACCGGGCCGAGGAGGGGAGCTCGACGGAGAAGGTCTTCTGGTCTCAGTACGCTGAGGCCGGACATCTGGTGCCCCTTAGCGACCAGCTAAAGCAGCTGGTCGAGCTCCACAAGGCAGCCGAACAGGCCATGAAGGGCCTCATAGTTCGGCTATGGCCTAAGGAGGCCATGCCTGGGAGCTACTTCGGCCTGGTGCGGCGGCTGGTGGATGCGTGCCCGTGGGTGGAAGTCATCAAGCACTCCGCCTGTATTGAGGGTGCCCGTCGGGCCCTTGCTCGCGCAAAGGTGCACTGGGGCAAGATGGATGCCCAGAAGCTTGTGACGGACCCGCCACCAGAGGGCAAGGAGCATCGCACGCCCGAGATGTGTTATAAGAGTCTGCTGAAGGGCGCGCGCACTATTGCGGGGGAGTGCTCCAAAGATGTAATTTTTGAGTAGACCCGCATTTTGTTATCCTATGCGCTGAAAACTTAGTTCATATGCGCTACGCAATGCTTGTTAATTTAAAATATTACCTTATGTGCGGCTGTTTATCAAATCTGAGAGATGGCAAGTCACCGGCTTCAGCCCCCATGCCACGAGTGCTGGGGTGTTCGGGATAAACTTGAGCACTCTTGTTCCCATTTTTGGGTCCATCTAGGGAGGCGCTCAATCACAGCGAACAAGGCAACCGGACTTCTTCTGCCGCTCTCTCATGAGGGCTGGCGTCTCCGTCCTCCTGCGTTGCATCTTGCTGGAGTGGGTTATCTTCGGCACTGTCCGGTGTATTATTATCTCCGGTGCCGGAGTCTTCATTCTTGCTGTGGCGGGATTTAGAGCGGCGCCGCTGACGCCGGTGCTTGGGCTGCTTCTTGGAGGGGTCATCCTCCGCTGTTTCTTCGCCATTCCCATCCTTTGGGATATCCACCATGTATATGTCATATGATGAGGTGGCTTTCCAGTGCCCAGTAGGCGCTGGTTCTTGGTCGTCTCCGGCATCTTCGTCCATACCGTCGATGTCTTCGGAGTCGTAGTCTAGCATGTCGGTTAGATCATCGACAGCGGCTACCAAGTGGGTGGTGGGTGGGCTTTGAATTTCTTCGTCGTCCGCATCCCAACCGTCCTGACCGTAGTCCGGCCAGGGCTCTCCTGATAACGAGAGATACTTTAGCAAACTAAAGATGTCGCCAAAAGGTGAGTGTGGAAAGATGTCCGCTGCGGTGAACTCCATGATCAGCGCCCAATCGGATTCGATTGGAGGGGGCGCGGGAGGTTCGGAGTCCGGCAAGGAGTCTGGCACCTCGGAGTCACAAGCTTCATGAGGGACAAGGTCATTGTTCGGCTCTATCACCGTAGAGGTTGCAGCTCCCGAGGCGGTGTCTAGCCATCCGTCCTCGACCTGCACGGCCGGCTCCGAATTGAAGATCGGAGCGGGTTCGAGTGCGGCCTCCAGGGTACTGTCCGGCTGCAGAGCTAAATCATGCTCGCCGTGACAGTGCGGCACGCTCGGCTGTGGCTCAAATCCATCGAAGATCAAGTCCCCGCGGATGTCCGCCGTGAAGTTTAAACTTCCGAATCTGACCTAACGGCCAGGGGCGTAGCTTTCGATCTGCTCCAGATGACCAAGCGAATTGGCCCGCAGTGTGAAGCCGCCGAATACGAAGATCTGTCCGGGGAGAAAAGTCTCACCCTGGACTACGTCGTTGATGATGATCGAAGAAGCCATCGAGCCTATCGGTGACGACACAGAGGAACTCTCAATGAAAGCACCAATGTCGGTGTCAAAACCGGCGGATCTCGGGTAGGGGGTCCCGAACTGTGCGTCTAGGCGGATGGTAACAGGAGACAAGGGACACGATGTTTTACCCAGGTTCGGGCCCTCTTGATGGAGGTAAAACCCTACGTCCTGCTTGATTAATATTGATGATGTGTGTTACAAGAGTGGATCTACCACGAGATCAAGGAGGCTAAACCCTAGAAGCTAGCCTATGGTATGATTGTTGTTCGTCCTATGGACTAAAGCCATCCGGTTTATATAGACACCGGAGAGGGCTAGGGTTACACAGAGTCGGTTACAATGGTAGGAGATCTACATATCCGTATCGCCAAGCTTGCCTTCCACGCCAAGGAAAGTCCCATCCGGACACGGGACGAAGTCTTCAATCTTGTATCTTCATAGTCTTGGAGTCCGGCCGATGATGATAGTTCGGCTATCCGGACACCCCCTAGTCCGGAACTCCCTCACTCCCCCTTGCTTCCGGTGGCGCCGGAACGCCGCCGGGGGCCATCATCATCACCGCGATCTTCACCAACACCTCCACCATCTTCACCAACATCTCCATCACCTTCCCCCTTCTATCTACAACGGTCCACTCTCCCGCAACCCTCTGTACCCTCTACTTGAACATGGTGCTTTATGCTTCATATTATTATCCAATGATGTGTTGCCATCCTATGATGTTTGAGTAGATTTCCATTGTCCTATCGGTGATTGATGAATTGCTATGATTGGTTTGAGTTGCATGTTTTATTATTGGTGCTGTCCTATTGTGCCCTCCGTGTCGCGCAAGCGTGAGGGATTCCCGTTGTAGGGTTTGCAATATGTTTATGATTTGCTTATGGTGGGTGGCGTGAGTGACAGAAGCACATACCCGAGTAAGTAGGTTGTTTGCGTATGGGATAAAGGGTACTTGATACTTTAATGCTATGGTTGGGTTTTACCTTAATGAATCTTTAGTAGTTGCGGATGCTTGCTAGAGTTCCAATCATAAGTGCATATGATCCAAGTAGAGAAAGTATGTTAGCTTATGCCTCTCCCTCAAATAGAATTGCAATAGTGATTACCGGTCTAGTAACATAGTCAGTTGCCTAGGGACAATACCACAACTCCTACCACCACTTTTCCACACTCGCCATATTTACTTTAGTTGTGTTTTTATCTAAGCAGCCCCTAGTTTTTATTCTTGTGCTCTTTATTCTCTTGCAAACCTATCCTTTCACACCTACAAAGTACTTCTAGTTTCATACTTGTTCTAGGTAAAGCGAACGTCAAGCGTGCGTAGAGTTGTATCGGTGGTCGATAGAACTTGAGGGAATATTTATTCTACCTTTAGCTCCTCATTGGGTTCGACACTCTTACTTATCGAAAACTATTGCGATCCCCTATACTTGTGGGTTATCATGACCTTACCCAGTGATAGAAAGGGTTGCAGGGCACGTATTGTATTGTTGCCATCAAGGATAAAAAGATGGGGTTTATATCATATTGCATGAGTTTATCCCTCTACATCATGTCACTTGCTTAATGCGTTACTCTGTTCTTTATGAACTTAATACTCTAGATGCAGGCAGGAGTCGGTCGATGTGTGGAGTAATAGTAGTAGATGCAGGAATGAGTCGGTCTACTTGTCACAGACGTGATGCCTATATACATGATCATGCCTAGATAATCTCATAATTATTCGCTTTTCTATCAATTGCTCGACAGTAATTTGTTCACCCACCGTAATACTTATGCTATCTTGAGAGAAGCCTCTAGTGAAACCTATGGCCCCCGGGTCTATCTCTTATCATATTTGCTTCCAATCTACTTTTATTTGCATCTTTTACTTTTTGCATCTATATTATAAAATACCAAAAATATATTTATCTTATCATACTATCTCTATCAGATCTCACTTTCGCAAGTGGCCGTGAAGGGATTGACAACCCCTTTATTGCGTTGGTTGCGAGTTCTTGGTTTGTTTGTGTAGGTGTGTGGGACTTTTGAGGAGCCTCCTACTGGATTGGTACCTTGGTTCTCAAAAACTGAGGGAAATACTTAGGCTACTATTACTACATCACCCTTTCCTCTTCAAGGAAAACCAACGCAAGCTCAAGACGTAGCATTGACCACGCCGCGCAGAGAGCACCAGGGCGGTGGATGACGGCGAGGCCTAGGAAGGGGACGACACAGAGCCGGGGAACACGCGGCAGTGGAAGCCCGCGCGGAGAGTAGTACGAGGGTTCACTGGTTCGGCTGTGGTGTGAGGCTGTCGTCGCCGCAGAATAACAGGGGGTGTGGGTGAGTAGAGGGATGGCTTGGCCAGCTGTGGGAGCAGTAGGGGCGGTGTGGCCTCCGCGGCATCACAGCCTGCCACGAGAGGCAGGAGCACGGGGCACGACCGACGCTGGTTTGGGCGGCTGGAGCAAGAAGACCAGAGGTTGAAGAAGCACTATGGCCGTTGGATGGACATCGTACGGTCACTGGAGTTAGAATCGGTCATATTGATTAAGTTGACAAAGGCCTCCATCCCCGTCAACTTAGTTGGCCCACAAGTCATCCTCCCACTATGGTGGGTCCTAGCTAGTAGGGGGTATTCATTTTTTTGTGCGTAATAAGGAGGCACTTCCTTGCTTGCGAAGATATAGCTGGTGGGTCTGACCTGTCAGCGGGAGGGGGGACATTTTTTCGCGAAATACAGAGGTCCTTCCGGTGGGTCCCAGCTGTCAGGTGGAGGAATCATTATTTTGCGTGTAATAAGGAGGCATTTCCTTGTGTGCGGCCGTGGACCCAGCTGTCAGCCTCTCCACCTACAGTCCACGTCTGATGGATGTCGTTCATTGACCACGTTGACCAGGCCGCGTCGAGAGCACCATGGCGGTGGACGACGGTGAGGCCTAGGAAGGGAACGAGACGGAGCCGGGGAAGACTCGACAATGTTTGCCCATGCGGTGGGGAGTACGAGGGTTTACTAGTCCAGCTGTCATCGCCGGAAAATAACAGGAGGTGTGGGTGAGTAGAGGAATGGCCTGGCCAACAATGAAGTAGGGTGGGGCGGTGCGGCCTGTGCGGCAGTGATGTCTACTACGCAACCTACTTCTTGTAGACGTTGTTGGGCCTGCAAGTGCATAGGTTTGTAGGACAGTAGCAAATTTCCCTCAAGTGGATGACCTAAGGTTTATCAATCCGTGGGAGGCGTAGGATGAAGATGGTCTCTCTCAAACAACCCTGCAACCAAGTAACAAAGAGTCTCCTGTGTCCCCAACACACACAATACAATGGTAAATTGTATATGTGCACTAGTTCGGCGAAGAGATGGTGATACAAGTGCAATATGGATAGTAGATAAAGGTATTTGTAATCTGAAATTATAAAAACAGCAAGGTAGCAAGCGATAAAAGTGAGCATAAACGGTATTGCAATGATAGGAAACAAGGCCTAAGGTTCATACTTTCACTAGTGCAAGTTCTCTCAACAATAATAACATAGATAGATCATATAACAATCCCTCAACATGCAACAAAGAGTCACTCCAAAGACACTAATAGCGGAGAACAAACGAAGAGATTATGGTAGGGTACGAAACCACCTCAAAGTTATCCTTTTTTATCTATCTATTCAAGAGTTCGTAGTAAAATAACATGAAGCTATTCTTTCCGCTAAATCCATCATAGAGTTCATACTAGAATAACACCTTAAGACACAAATCAACCAAAACCCTAATGTCACCTAGATACTCCACTGTCACCTCAAGTATCCGTGGGCATGATTATACGATATGCATCACACAATCTTAGATTCATCTATTCAACCAACACAAAGTACTTCAAAGAGTGCCCTAAAGTTTCTACCAGAGAGTCAAGACGAAAACATGTGCCAACCCCTATGCATAGGTTCATGGGCGGAACCCGCAAGTTGGTCACCAAAACATACATCAAGTGGCACATGATATCCCATTGTCACCACAGATAAGCACGACAAGACATACATCAAGTGTTCTCAAATCCTTAAAGACTCAATCCGATAAGACAACTTCAAAGGGAAAACTCAATCCATTACAAGAGAGTAGAGGGAGAGAAACATCATAAGATCCAACTATAAAAGCAAAACTCGCGATACATCAAGATCGTGCCATAGAGAGAACACGAGAGAGAGAGAGAGAGATCAAACACATAGCTACTGGTACATACCCTCAGCCCCGAGGGTGAACTACTCCCTCCTCGTCATGGCTAGCGCCGGGATGATGAAGGTGGCCACCGGTGATGGGATCCCCCTCTGGCAGGGTGCCGGAATGGGCTCCTGAGAGGTTTTTGGTGGCTACAGAGGCTTGCGGCGGCGGAACTCCCAATCTATCTTCTGTTCTGATGTTTTTAGGGTACGCAGGCTTATATAGGTGAAAGAAGTCGGTTGGGGGAGCCTCGAGGGGCCCACGAGAGGGTAGGGCGTGCCCAGGGGGGTGGGCACGCCCCCCTATCTCGTGGCCTCCTCAAGGATCTTCCGACGTGAACTCCAAGTCTCCCGGATCATATTCTTCCTAAAAATCACGCTCCCGAAGGTTTCATTCCGTTTGGACTTTGTTTGATATTCTTTTTCTTCGAAATACTGAAACAGGCAATAAAACAGCAATATGGGCTGGGCCTTCGGTTAATAGGTTAGTCCCAAAAGTAATATAAAAGTGTATAATAAAGCCCATAAACATCCAAAAGGGGTAATATAATAGCATGGAACAATCAAAAATTATAGATACGTTGGAGACGTATCAAGCATCCCCAAGCTTAATTCCTGCTCGTCCACGAGTAGGTAAATGATAAAAACAGAATTTTTGATGTGGAATGCTACCTAGCATAATTCTCAATGTAATTTTCTTTATTGTGGCATGAATGTTCAGATCCAAATGATTCAAGATAAAAGCTTATAAAACATAAAAATAATAATGCTTCAAAGCATACTAACAAATAATCATGTCCCATCAAAATAGCATAGCCAAAGAAAGCTTATCCCTACAAAATCATATAGTTAGGCCATGCTTCATTTTCATTACACAAAATACTCCCATCATGCACAACCCCGATGACGAGCCGAGCAATTGTTTCATACTTTTGAACACGCTTCAGCTTTTTTCAACTCTTACGCAATACATGAGCGTAAGCCATGGACATAGCACTAAGGTGGTAAGAGATGGTGGTTGTGAGGACAAAAAGAGGGAGAAGATAGTCTCACATCAACTAGGCGTATCAACGGGCTATGGAGATGCCCATCAATAGATATCAATGTGAGTGAGTAGGGATTGCCATGCAACGGATGCACTAGAGCTATAAATATATGAAAGCTCAACAAAAAGAACTAAGTGGGTGTGCATCCAACTCGCTTGCTCACGAAGACCTAGGGCATTTTGAGGAAGCCCATCATTGGAATATACAAGCCAAGTTCTATAATGAAAAATTCCCACTTAGTATATGAAAGTGACAACATAGGAGACTCTCTATCATGAAGATCATGGTGCTACTTTGAAGCACAAGTGTGTAAAAAGAGATAGTAGCATTGTCCCTTCTCTCTTTTTCTCTCATTTTATTATTTTCTTTTTTTTTCTTCTTCTCTTTCTTCTTTTTTTTTCTTTGGCCTTTCTTCTTTTTTTTTCTCTTTTTTTATTTTTGTAAAGTCCGAAGTCTCATCCCGACTTGTGGGGGAATCATAGTCTTCATCATCCTTTCCTCACCGAGAAAATGCTCTAATAATGAAGATCATCACACTTCTATGGATTTACAACTCAAGAGTTACAACTCAA
The DNA here is from genome assembly GCF_002162155.2 of Triticum dicoccoides. Taxonomy (NCBI): domain Eukaryota; kingdom Viridiplantae; phylum Streptophyta; class Magnoliopsida; order Poales; family Poaceae; genus Triticum; species Triticum dicoccoides. The sequence continues at coordinate 12,252,386 of NC_041385.1, forward strand.
AGCTAGAACAAAATATGACTCTATATGAATGCCTCCGGCGGTGTACCGGGATATGCAATGAATCAAGAGCGACATGTATGAAAATTATGAAGGTGGCCTTGCCACAAATATGATGTCAACTACATGATCATGCAAAGAGCAATATGACAATGATGAAACGTGTCATAATAAACAGAACGGTGGAAAGTTGCATGGCAATAAATCTCGGAATGGCTATGGAAATGCCATAATAGGTAGGTATGGTGGCTGTTTTTAGGAAGGTAAATAATGGGTTCAATACCGGCGAAAGTTGCACGGTAATAAGAGAGGCTAGCAAAGTGGAAGGATGAGTGTGCGTATATCCATGGACTCACATTAGTCATAAAGAACTCATATACTTATTGCAAAAGTCTACTTATCCCTCGAAGCAAAGTACTACTACGCATGCACCAAGAGGGATAGATTGGTAGGAAAAGACCATCGCTCGTCCCCGACTGCCACTCATAAGGAAGACAATCAAAAGAGCACCTCATGCAACTAATTTGTCACACAACTTTTACCATACGTGCATGCTACGAGACTTGCCAACTTATACAAAAGTATTTCTCAGTTTCATAATTATCCACTAGCACGACTGTCGGTGTCAAAACCGGCGGATCTCGGGTAGGGGGTCCCAAACTGCGTCTCTAGGCGGATGGTAACAGGAGACAAGGGACACGATGTTTTTACCCAGGTTCGGGCCCTCTCGGTGGAGGTAAAACCCTACTCCTGCTTGATTAATATTGATGGTATGGGTATTACAAGAGTTGATCTACCACGAGATCAGAGAGGCTAAACCCTAGAAGCTAGCCTATGGTATGATTGTTGTTCGTCCTACGGACGAAAACTCTCCGGTTTATATAGACACCGGAGAGGGCTAGGCTTACACTGAGTTGGTTACAATGGGAGGAGATCTTCATATCGTATCGCCAAGCTTGCCTTCCATGCCAAGGAAAGTCCCTATCCGGACACGAGACGGAGTCTTCAATCTTGTATCTTCATAGTCCGGGAGTCCGGCCAAAGGTCATAGTCTGGCCATCCGGACACCCCCTAATCCGGGACTCCCTCAGTAGCCCCCGAACCAGGCTTCACGACGAGTCCGGCGCGCAAATTGTCTTCGGCATTGCAAGGCGGGTTCTTCTCCAGCTCCATGTACTTGTAGAATAGTGTCCGACTTCTGATAAATGCTGCGCTCCTTGGCTTCCACGCCCAATAAAGGCCATTTTCCACATGTCGAACGAATGCGAAAAGCCAGGGTATTTTTGCATTCCCCCCCCCTAGCGACCCAAATAAGCTATCTATAAAAAGAGACGGGGATCTAGATCTGAACCACACCATCTCCCCTTCGCAAGCTTTCATCGGAGCACTTCTGACCAAAAAATCCATTCCATCATGGACAGCCGACGCAGCTCCTCCTCTCATGCTCCCAGCCCCAAGCCTGGGGATTGGGAGAGATGCTCCATCCTGCATAGTGAACTCGTAGTGCTTCAATCCAAGGGGCTCCTTCCCCCAGCATATATGGTCCCAGTTCGAGCTGGGATCGCCACTTATAGCGGCGGAGAGCAAGCAGAGAGCATCCCCCATCCCTCTCGAGGAGAGCGGGTATGCCTAGTCCCTTATTTAATAAGAGGACTCAGATTTCCAATTCATCCGTTTCTCCGAGGGTTGCTGGAGTTCTACGGCCTCCAGCTACACCACCTCACGCCTGCCTCCATTCTGCACATTGCGGGCTTGGTGGCCCTCTGCGAACTATTTTTGGGCGTTGAGGCCCATTTCGCGCTGTGGAAGAGGTTGTTCTGCCTCGTGCCCCGTTCTCAGGAGGGGTCTATTTATCAAGTGGGTGGAGCCAAACTATGGCGCATCGCTGGGACCGGATATCTATCCGGTACCCCAAAGAGGACGTCCGAGGGCTGGCCCTCGGAGTGGCTCTATATAGATGACGTCCCCCTGCCGGACCCTGTATGGATCGGCCTCCCTGAGTTCAATAATGCTCCGCTGAAGAAGCGCCTGAGCTGGCGCCCGCGGAATCCTCAGAGGGAAACTGACAGGGACGTCCTTTACCTGATGAGCCGCATAAGGTTGTTGGCTCATTCCGGACTGACCATGATCAAGGTCATGGCCATATGCATTACGCGAGGGGTGCAGCCGCTTCAATACAGAGGCCACCCCATGTGGGATTTCAACGGGGAGGACGACGCCACCCAGTGCGGTCGTAAGGGGCCGGATTCGGCCGCCACCTTAATGAGAATTTTATCCGCTTTGTACAAGGGAGAAGAAGAGGAATTCCTCTGTGTCAACCCGGAGGGCGGATTCTCCATGTACAATCCTCCAAGTTGGGTAAGCGAACAATTTCACTTATCTACCCGCTTTCGAAATTCCCATAATTGAATATTCAGTCTGGTGATATTAACGCAGGAGTTACGCCAGACGGTGAAGGAGATCAACAGCCCTCCCCCACAGCTCGAGGACCCAGAACGATCCCTCGATCCGAATTCCCAAGAGGATCCGGACTTATGTGTGGAGTTAATTGATGGGGTGTTTCATCAATTGAGTAAAGACAACACCTTAGTGGCCATTACGGCCGACTATCCCGGATTACTTCCAGCCTCAAAGGTAGCCGAGACCGAAGTCCTGGTACTTTTGAAGGAGATCCATCCATGCCTTATTTTGAATGCTGTAAACCAATAGTGTTTCGTTTTGCAGGGGAAATCCTTGAGGCGGAGTGTCGGGCCCGCTGAGGGAAGCTAACAAGGGCCGCTAAAGCCAGGCGGGCAAAAAAGAAGTGTGGACCAGATCGAGACTTCGGTGCAACGGTACGGCGTGCGAATTTCACGCCTAGGGTCTATGCCCTTAAGTTATTTTAACGCCCATGTTCTCCTTAGGAAGAAGAGAGCCCGCCGGACTATATCCACCAGCCAGACTTCAAGGCCGGGTCCGGAAGCGGAGGCGGACACGGGGCGCGCGTCAGGCGTTCCTCCGACAGAGGATGCAAACGGGCTATCTGCCACCAATTCGGAGGTGGAGAGTGCCATGAACCACAGGCATCGCCGGACTATTCTTCAGGATGCATGTTTTTCCCCAGAGGCGTTAAACGCCTTTAATACAGGAGATGCGTACCTCCGTGCCGCTCAAAATGGTCTAGCCAGAGCCACGGAGCAGTATGTAAAAGACATACGGGTGAGTAAATCTGATAGTTATATATGTCAGTAGCCCCCCGAGACTTGAAATAGTTAAGATAACTGTTTTAAGTATCATATGTTATGCAGGGTCTTACAGAGAAGAACATGCAACTGTCTCAGGAGTTGGCGGAGTGCAAGGCCAACTCGAGGCCGCACTGGCCGTTTCAGCTATTGGCAAGGAGACCCCCTCGGGTAATGTATGCTCCCAAAAATAATTCCATTGCAAAGTGCGGCATGTGTGCAATGCTGACGATAACAATGCAGATGAGGCCGGAGTAAATCTGGACAAGCAACAACTCCTACGCCAATTAAAAGCTGGCGAGAGCATGCTGACAAGGGTGAGGCAAGAGAAGAACAAACTTCAAGACGCCAATACCCAGCTGGGCAAGGAACTAAAGGATGTTCGTATCCAGCTGTCTGCTTCCGTAAAGGAAAATCGGCGACTTCGACGCGACATTTTAGTAAGTGCTTGAGCGAATTCTCAAAAAAAAATTGGCGAAGAAATCGATTGACAGAGCTATGTTTGTAGGTCTGTTGACAGGTCGTCCTGCGGAGGAAATGCCCGGTTCAACGGGAGACCTTCTTCCCGAGCTGTTGCAACTGCACGAACGAATTCGGCAGGCAATGCAGAGCGTTGTTCAGGCTATGTGGCCATCCCTCTCCATCCCCCAAGACCTTGGGGAGCTTGCAAAGAAGCTGGAGGGAGTGCGGCAGCGCTTCCGGTTGTGGAAGATATCGGCCTGCCATCAAGGTGCCAGGGAGGCCTGGGCCATGGTGAAGATGCGGTACACGAAGGCTGACCCAAACCACATGGCCGAGGTCGGCCCTATGGGTCCTGACAGAAAGGAGATCCCTGTCAGCTTAGTATATGGCCAGGTAGAGCTGGCTGCAAAGTATTCCCAACAGGACTGTAAATTAGACAGCCTGTTGGATGGTATTGAAGAAGAGTATACCGAGTCGGATTGACTCTGTAATTTAAAATGACATGAAAAATGCCTTCTAGCCGGATTGTAGATCGTTTGTCATTGCGGGCCTTTTCGCTTCGACCTCCGGACTCTATAGTCTGGAGTGTGTCCGAATACCCTCTTGATTATGTAAGAGTCGGGGCATGCATGGAGACAAGGCGTAGGGGTCATAATTGCTTTAGCAGACAAGTGCCCAACTAGTTATGTTATATTACATGGTTAGTAAGAAACATCTTCCAGGGAGAATAGTTCCGTTAGGGGTTCCTTTCCCTGGGAGGCATGCCCTAAAGTGCATGTCCGGGCTGCTAAAAAAGAGCAGAAAAGCATCTGGGGGCAGATAAATAAACAAGAAAAATCATCTTTTATTTCACCGACCGAATATTCCCTTAAGAACGCTAGCTTTCGGCTTCACCCAGTCTGAGGTACACATCCGCCTGACCCGGCAGTAACAATCGTAGAGGTGCTCCCTTTACCACCTAGCCGAACGAACTGGAACGTAGGGGTAAGCACAGGAGCCAGGCAACCCAGCTTGGCCAAAACTTAAGTCATATCGATGCATATAATGGTGTATAAAAGGTTCACGTGGAAGTATCACGCATGTTTTGGGCATGAGGCCCGTTTAATATAAACTTCTGATGAAGAAGCCCCCAGGTATGATGAGCGCGGGTGGCGCGTCAAGTATGTGCGAACAATGCGCAAGCAAGCCCCTAAGGGCTTGGGAGAAGAAAAAAAGGGGAGGGAGAAGGAGAGAAATGCCAGACAGCTTAATGTGAAAAATAAAATAAAAGGGGACAGAGGAAGGAGACGAACACGGAGTCTGGTGCTAGGCGTAGAATCTTCGTAGGCGTGCTGCGTTCCATGGGTTCGGCTCGAGTCGGTTATCCGATGCGTTTCGCAGACGGTATGCTCCGCCAGTCAGTACTTGGTCGATTATGAAGGGACCCTCCCATTTGGGCTTTAGTTTGTCCTTTTTCTTGTCCGGTAGGCGTAGAACTAGTTCGCCAATGTTGTAAGTTTTGGCCTGTACTTCTCTACTTTGATATCTTCGAGCCTGCTGTTGATAGAATGCGGAACGAGCTTTTGCCACGTCGCGCTCCTCCTCCAATGCGTCCAAGCTGTCCTGCCGATCGAGCTCGGCTTCTCTTTCTTCGTACATGCGCACTCAAGGTGAGTCATGTATTATGTCGCAGGGCAGAACTGCCTCTGCGCCGTATACCATAAAAATGGTGTGAATCCGGTAGTGCGATTCGGCGTGGTCCACAGCCCCCAGAGTACGGAGTCAAGCTCCTCTACCCAGTGCGTGTTTGATTCCTTGAGGGATCGCACTAGTCTGGGTTTGATGCCGCTCATAATAAGACCGTTGGCTCGTTCGACTTGACCGTTAGTTTGTGGGTGCTAGACTGAAGCATAGTCGAGCTTGATGCCCATGTTTTTGCACCAGAGTTTAACTTCATCGGCCGTAAAGTTTGTGCCGTTGTCAGTTATGATGCTGTGGGGGACGCCATAACGGTGTACAACCCCAGATATGAAGTCTATCACCAGTCCGGATTCGGCCGTCTTTACAGGCTTGGCCTCTATCCATTTGGTGAATTTGTCCACCATAACCAGTAGATATTTTTTCTTGTGGGTTCCTCCCTTAAGGGGTCCAACCATGTCAAGCCCCCAGACCGCAAAAGGCCAGGTAATGGGTATGGTTTGTAGGGCGGTAGGCGGCATGTGGCTTTGATTAGCGAGTAATTGGCAACCGACGCATCACTGCACTAAATCCTGAGCGTCTGCCCAGGCCGTCGGCCAATAAAATCCGGTATGGAAGGCCTTGCTTATGAGGGCCCGGGCTGCGGCGTGGTGCCCGCCGAGTCCGGCATGAATTTCAGCCAGAAGGTTTCGCCCTTCCTCTTCGGAGATACACCTTTGAAGGACTCCGGTTGTGCTTTTCTTATAAAGCTCTCCCTCGTGGACTTTTTAGGCTTTAGATCACCACACTATGCAGTGGGCCTCGTTTTGGTCCTCAAGAAGTTCCTGCCTAGTTAGGTAGGCTAGGAATGGTTCTGTCCATGGGGCAATGACTGCCATTATTGTGTGGGCTGACGGTGTTGTTTCGTTGGCGGAGCCACCAACTGTGTCAGAGTGTTCAGTGAGAGGTAGTGTGGTCGTGTCCGGGCTATTGTTTCCGGACTCTCCCTCCCATGATACGGATGGCTTGAACGGCCTTTCAAGGAAGATGTTGGGAGGGACGGCATCGCGCTTGGCGCCAATGCGTGCCAACACGTCTGCTGCCTGGTTGTTCTCCCTGCCTATGTGATGAAATTCGAGCCCCTCAAACCGAGCTGACATTTTTAAGATGGCATTATGATAAGCTGCCATTTTCGGATCCTTGGCGTCAAAGTCTCCACTTATTTGGGATATCGCGAGGTTTGAATCCCCGCGGACCTCTAGGCGTTGAATGCCCATGGAGACTGCCATCCGGAGACCATGTAGAAGGGCCTCGTATTCGGCTGCGTTGTTGGAATCCGTGTACATTATCTGAAGTACGTATTGTACTGTATCTCCGGTTGGGGACGTCAAAACGACGCCAGCCCCCAGGCCAGCCAACATTTTGGAGCTGTCGAAGTGCATGATCCAGTTGGAGTATGCGCCGTACTCTTTAGGGAGCTCGGCTTCAGTCCATTCGGCGATGAAGTCGGCCAAAACCTGCAACTTAATAGCTCGCCTTGGCTTGTAAGTTATGTCGAACGGGAGGAGCTCGATGGCCCATTTGGCAATCCAGCCCGTTGCGTCGCGGTTGTTTATAATATCATTAAGGGGTACTTCAGATGCCACTGTTATTGAACACTCTTGAAAATAGTGTCGCAGCTTCCGAGATGCCATGAACACCGCGTATGCTATCTTTTGATAATGCGGGTACCGTGACTTGCATGGAGTTAGGACAGTGGACACGTAGTAAACTGGTTTTTGGAGAGGGAACCTGTGTCCGTCCGTTTCTCGTTCGACGACGAGCACCGCGCTTACAACTTGATGGGTTGCCGCGATGTATAATAGCATTGGTTCGCCCGTGTTGGGCACGGCCAGGACCGGATTTGTTGCCAATATGGCTTTGATTTCTTCGAGTCCGGCCGTGGCGGCATCCGTCCACTCGAAGTGTTCGGTGCGCCGCAGGAGGCGATAAAGGGGTAATGCCTTTTATCCCAAGTGGGAGATAAAGCGGCTTAGAGCCGCCACGCATCCTGTCAATTTTTGTATTTGTTTGAGGTCTTTTGGGGTATCCAATTGTGATAGAGCTCGGATCTTGGCTGGGTTTGCTTCAATTCCTCTACCGGATACGATGAAGCCCAAGAGCTTTCCGGCTGGTATGCCGAAAACGCATTTTTCCGGGTTGAGCTTGATGTCATATGTTTGGAGATCGTCGAACGTGAGCCTCAAGTTGTCTACTAGAGTATCGACGTGTTTGGTTTTGATGACCACGTCATCTACGTACGCTTCAACTGTTTTGCCGATCTGGTTGGCCAGACATGTTTGAATCATGCGCTGATATGTTGCGCCGGCGTTTTTGAGCCCGAAGGGCATCGTGTTGAAGCAAAATGGGCTGTATGGGGTGATCAATGCCGTTGCGGCTTGGTCTGATTTGGCCATCTTGATTTGGTGGTAGCCAGAGTATGCATCGAGGAAACACAATGAGTCGTGTCCAGCAGTGGCGTCGATGATTTGATCAATTCGGGGGAGTGGGAAAGGATCCTTTGGGCAGGCCTTATTTAGGTCTTTGAAATCGACACATAGGCGCCAGGATTTGTCCTTCTTTGGTACCATCACCAGGTTTGCTAGCCAGTCCGGATGTTTTATATCTTTGATGAATCCGGCTTCGACCAGTTTTGCTAGCTCCTCCCCCATGGCTTGTCTATTGGGTTCGGAGAAACGCCGCAGAGTCTGTTTAACAGGCTTAAACCCTTTTAGGATGTTCAGGCTGTGCTCAGCTAGCCTGCGCGGGATTCCTGGCATGTCTGAAGGGTGCCAGGCAAAAATGTCCCAATTTTCTCATAGGAATTCTCTAAGTGCGGCGTCTACATCGGGTTTTAGTTGTGCCCCGATGGAGGCTGTTTTTGTGGGGTCCGTTGGATGGACTTGGAATTTGACTATTTCGTCCACTGGTTTGAAAGAGGTGGACTTGGATCTCTTATCTAGTATCACATCGTCCCTGTCCACCATGGAGCGCAACGCAGTTAGTTCCTCGGCCGCTAGGGCTTCGGATAATGCCTCCAGGGCCAGTGCGGCTGTCTTGTTTTCGGCACGGAGCGCTATGTACGGATCACTTGCAAGAGTGATGATTCCGTTGGGTCCGGGTATTTTGAGCTTCATGTACCCATAATGGGGTATGGCTTGAAAAATTGTAAATGCTTCTCGCCCTAGCAGAGCGTGGTATCCCCTGCTGAACGGGGCCACTTGAAATGTGACCTCCTCAGATCTGTAATTATCCGGCGTGCCGAACACCACATCCAGTGTGATTTTTCTTGAACTGCACGCTTCCTGGCTTGGTATTATTCCTCTAAAGGTTGTGTTGCTTCGCTCAATGCGACTCCAGTCTATTTCCATTTTTCGCAGGGTTTCCTCGTAGATGAGGTTAAGTCCGCTGCCGCCGTCCATGAGTACCTTTGTAAGTCGGAAGCCGTCCACTATCGGACTGAGGACCAATGCGGCTGGTGCTCGGGCTGTCCGGAATTTAGGTTCGTCACTGGCTTTAAAAGTGATAGCCGTGTCACTCCATGGGTTTATTGTTGCTACTTGGTAGACTTCGGTAAGGTTGCGGAGGGTTTGTTTCCTTGCATTGTTTGATGCGAAGGTCTCGAAGACTGTCGACACCGTACTGGCGTTTCTGGGGTGGTGTTCTTCGGATTCTGGAGTTAGAAGCTCCTCGCCACTTTTGGCCACCTGCCAGAGTATCCAACATGCTCTAAGGCTGTGAGTTGGTGTGACTTCCCCTGAACTATGAATTTTACAGGGTCCATTGAGCCATCCCTCCAGTACGGTCCCATACCCTATAGAGGGTTTTTGTTTTTTGATGTTAGGCTCAGGTGCCTGGCGATAATGCACCCTTTTGTTTTAGACTCGTGTTGTATTCAGGGCCGGATTGTCCCAGAATTTATCTTCGATTTTCCAAACGCTTTCTGTCGCACAATACTTTTGTACTATGGATGTCAAATCGGCGAAGCTTGTAATTTCGCGGCGACTTATGGCGTTGAGGATTCCGATGTCCGTGCAGTTGTTACAGAAGAATGAAATTGCTTCTTCCTCACGGCAGTCCCTTATCCTGTTTATAACCAGGAGGAATCTGGCCCAATAGTGGTGTACTGTTTCCCCGGGCACTTGCCGTATTTGGGATAAATCCCTTGTAGTTGGGTGGGCGGGTGGATTTAAATCCGGAACCTTGCCCGATAAAAGATTCAGGGGCCAAGAAGTTTCCGAATTCGGAAGCTTGCTTTCTTGGACATCATTCAATGAATCAGGCCTGCTGCCTGACTTTAGGTTCAGGACTTGGGCAACATCCTTCCCTCCGTGGGTATCCGGCTTGGAGGGGTCGGGAATCCGGACACATCTGGTCCTTAGAGCGGGCGAAGATGCGCCGCATTGTTCTTCCACCACTTCGACGTGGTGGGTGACCTGGGGAGAGCCGATCTCTCTTTGATCGGGTTTAAGCCCAATCTGGCCGTAATCTGTAGCGGCTCCCAGGGCAGCAATGCGATCCAGGAGCTCATTCAGGGAAGAGAGCTCCGTCGGATCTAACTGCTCGGCGAGTTCCGAGCTGATGTGAAGATTGCTTTCGATGGCCTGAGAGGTCATCGTCGGCGCGGCGGCCAAACAGGCGGTCATCAAAAACCTGCCTAGCCGGAGGGTTTGACCGACAGCCAAAGCTCCTTTAGCGACAATGCCGTCTTTAAAGACGGGGCGCGGCATCCTTCCTGACGGTGACGACACAGAGGAACTCTCAATGAAAGCACCAATATCGGTGTCAAAACCGACGGATCTTGGGTAGGGGGTCCCGAACTGTGCGTCTAGGCGGATGGTAATAGGAGACAAGGGACACGATGTTTTTACCCAGGTTCGGGCCCTCTCGGTGGAGGTAAAACCCTACTCATGCTTGATTAATATTGATGGTATGGGTATTACAAGAGTTGATCTACCACGAGATCAGAGAGGCTAAACCCTAGAAGCTAGCCTATGGTATGATTGTTGTTCGTCCTACGGACTAAAACTCTCCGGTTTATATAGACACTAGAGAGGGGTAGGGTTACACAGAGTTGGTTACAATGGGAGGAGATCTTCATATCGTATCGCCAAGCTTGCCTTCCACGCCAAGGAAAGTCCCTATCCGGACACGAGATGGAGTCTTCAATCTTGTATCTTCATAGTCCGGGAGTCCGGCCAAAGGTCATAGTCCGGCCATCCGGACACCCCCTAATCCAGGACTCCCTCAATGACCCTAACATTACTACCGTTATATCTCAAAACAATTATCAAGCAACAAATTGATCATATCATCCAATTCACTTCCTATGATAGTTTTTATTATACCCAACTTGGATGCTCATCATTCTAGGACCAAATTTGTAACCATAGCAAATACCATGCTGTTCTAAAAGACTCTCAAAATAATATAAGTGAAGCATGATAGACTAGCAATTTCTTCAAAATTAATCCACCGCCATGCTCTTAAAGATATAAGTGAAGCACTAGAGCAAAAACTATCTAGCCCAAAAGATATAAGTGAAGATCAATGAGTAGTCGAATAATTGTGCAACTATGTGAAGACTCTCTAACATTTAAGAATTTCAGATCTTGGTATTTTATTCAAACATCAAGCAAAACAAAATAAAATGACATTGCAAGGATAGCATAACTCATGTGAAGAAGCAAAAACTTAGGCTCAACCGATACTAACCGATAGTTGTTGAAGAAGAAAGGTGGGATGCCTAACGGGGCATCCCCAAGCTTAGATACGTGAGACTTCTTGAAATATTATCTTGGGGTGCCTTGGGCATCCCCAATATTGAGCTTTTGTGTCTCCTTAATTCCTCTCATATCATGGTTTCTCTTTTTATCAAAAAGCTTCATCCACACCAAACTCAACAAGAACTCGTGAGATAGGTTAGTATAAACCAATGCAAAACCTTATCATTTTCTACTGTATCAAATCACTAAAATTATTATCCAACATTGCTTACTAAATGTCTCTGCATATTTAATACTCCTATCCTCAAATAGAATCATTAAACAAGCAAACATATGCAAACAATGCAAACATAACAGCAATCTGTCAAAACAGTATAGTCTGTAAAGAATGCAAGATTCATCATACTTCCCTAACTCCAAAAATTATTAGAAAATACTACTCTTTATAAGATTTATCAGAGCTCAATATGCAAAAAGATTCAACATTATACCATTCTCTGACTTTTCTAGGGAATTTTTGCAACAGCGGTAAACTTTCTGTTTTCAAACAGCAACATGTATACTAGAAAAATAAGCATGGTAAAGGCTATCCTTGACATTTTTATTGAAAATATAGATGCAAAACATTAATATAAATAACATCAAGCAAATATTAACAAAATAAAATGACGCTCCAAGCAGAACACATATCATGTGGTCAATAAAAATATAGCTCCAAGTAAAATTACCGATGGAAGAAGACGAAAGAGGGGATGCCTTCCGGGGCATCCCCAACCTTAGGCTCTTGGTCATCCTTGAATATTACCTTGGGGTTCCTTGGGCATACCCAAGCTTAGGCTCTTTCCACTCCTTATTCCATAGTCCATCGAATCTTTACCCAAAACTTGAAAACTTCAACCACACAAAACTCAACACAAAACTCGTAAGCTCCGTTAGTGTAAGAAAATAAATCACCACTTAGGTACTGTAATGAACTCATTCTAAATTCATATTGGTGTTAAACCTACTGTATTCCAACTTCTCTATGGTTCATACCTTCCGATACTACTCATAGATTCATCAAAATAAGCAAACAACACATAGAAAACAGAATCTGTCAAAAACAGAACAGTCTGTAGTAATATGTATCAAACGTAAACTTCTTGAACTCAAACAATTCTTAAATAAATTGGTGGACCTGGGGAATTTGTCTATTAATCATCTGCAAAAATAATCAACCTAAAATCACTCTTCAGTAAAAAAATGGCAGCTAATCTCGTGAGCGCAAAAGTTTCTGTTTTTTACAGCAAGATCACATAAACTTCACCCCAAGTCTTCCCAAAGGTTCTACTTGGCACAAACACTAATTGAAACATGAAATCACATCTAACCAGAGGCTATATGAATTATTTATTACTAAACAGGAACAAAAAGCAAGGAACAAAAGTAAATTGGGTTGCCTCCCAACAAACGTTTTTCTTTAAGGCCTTTTAGCTAGGCATGATGATGACAATGATGCTCACATAAAAGATAAGAATTGAAACATAACGGGAGCATCATGAAGCATATGACTAGCACATTTAAGCCTTACCCACTTCCTATGCATAGGAATTTTGTGAGAAAACGACTTATGGGAACAATAATCAGCTAGCATAGGAAGACAAAACAAGCATAACTTCAAAACTTTAAGCACATAGAGAGGAAACTTGATATTATTGCAGTTCCTACAAGCATATGTTCCTCCCTCATAATAATTTTCAGTAGCATCATGAATGAATTCAACAATATAACCAGCACCTAAAGCATTCTTTTCATGATCTACTAGCATAGAAAATTTACTACTCTCCACATAAGCAAATTTCTTCTCATGAATAGTAGTGGGAGCAAACTCAACAAAATAATTATCATGTGAGGCATAATACAATTGAAAACTAAAATCATGATGAAAAGTTTCATGGTTATCATTATTCCTAATAGCATACAAGTCATCACAATAATCATCATAGATAGCAACTTTGTCCTCATAATCAATTGGAACCTCTTCCAAAACAGTGGAATCATCACAAAATAAAGTTGACACTCTTCCAAATACACTTTCATGTTCATCACAATAAGATTCAACATCCTCCAAAATAGTGGGATCACTACTTCCTAAAGTTGACACTCTTCCAAACCCACTTTCATCAATATAATCATCATAAATAGGAGGCATGCTTTCATCATAAGAAATATTCTCATCAAAACTTGGGGGACTAAAAATATCATATTCATCAAACATAGCATCCCCAAGCTTGTGGCTTTGCATATCATTAGCATCATGGATATTCAAGGAATTCATACTAACAACATTGCAATCATGCTCATCATTCAAATATTTTATGCCAAACATTTTATAGACTTCTTCTTCTAGCACTTGAGCACAATTTTCCTTTTCATCATACTCACAAAAGATATTAAAAAGATGAAGCGTATGAGACAAACTTAACTCCATTTTTTTAGTTTTCTTTTATAAACTAAACTAGTGATAAAACAAGAAACAAAAAGATTAGATTGCTGTCGGGGGTTGGATACGACATATGCCAAAGGATGGCTCATCATGGTGGGAGCGAGTAGAACGTCGCCGGTGCTTGGAAGCGGGATGAGGCGAAGACATGCACGCCGGCAGCACTTACCCAGCTTCAGGGCTCTCCTAGGAGATAACACCCCTACTGCTGCTCTGCGGGGTCTCCGCATGATCACTCAAGCAAGGTGACTACAATGGTGCTCCTAGAGCTGTTTTGGGAGGCAGGAGAGAGCAAGGCTAGTTCTCTCCTGCCATGCTATCTGGTCTATCTCTATTCAAGTCCGAACCCTTTGCATGGGTGCCCCGGGGGGTTTATATAGGCCTACCCCCCGGGGGTACAATAGTAATACGGCTGGGCGTGGGTCCCAGCCGTCTGTCTCTCTGGCCACCGTCCTTCCCGCCGGCCTCTGGTGCCCGCCGACTGGCGGGTCCCGCGGACAGGCTTGATACTGTAGCGACACTCCTGGTGGTGCAGGCTTGGTCATTGGGTCGTGGCAACAGTGCTGCCGTCTATTGGGCGATCACTGTCGCCATTCCCCATCTTATCTGGTTAATGGTACATGGGGCCCTGGGGAGGAGTTGGCCGACTCCAAGGAGGCCAACTCCCACAGGTCCGTCTTCGGGTGCTCAGGCCGCCTTCGGCCCTCCCACTGACAGGCGGCCCCGCCACCTTCGGGTCGTACATGCCGGCGTCGTGGGCACAGTGTACTGCCCACTGTGGCTGAGGTCAGGGCAGGCATGGCAACAGTGCCGCGCCTCGCCGGAGATCTTCCAGCGATACGGCTTACTGTAGCCATGCCGGCCCTTCGTGGGCAGGGGGGAAACGGCCACGCCGTGACCGTACCCCGCATCGTACTTCGGGATGAGGGAGGAGCCACCAGCCGACTCTCCAAAGTCGGCCTCCTTGGAGGTCGCCAGCTTGGAGTCGGCCTCTCTGGAGGTCGCCAGCTTGGAGTCGGCTTATCTCGGAGTCGCCGTCTGGGACTCGGCTTGAGGGGCGCGGCCTGCCCCGATGTCTTGAAAGGTCTTGGGGCTCGGGTTAGCCTACCCGTGGCCCATTACTCCGACAGTAGTCCCCGAAGCTGGTGAAGCCCGGCGGTCGCTGCATTGTGGGGCTTCGTCAGCTTCAATCTTTATAAGTGCAGACTCTGGGACTCCGCTGCCGTCTTCTCTTGGGCCGACTGTCGGAAGTCGAAGCTTCGGCGAAGAGCCTCAGTTCGAAAGTCGCGGCGGGAAATCAGGCGGCGTGCCTGATACGCCTCCCCGCTGCCATCAAGGCGGTCCTATCGCGTGGCGCCACGTGGGGAGAACAGTCTGCCTGCCCACGCGCGTGATGGGACGGGCCGTCAGGCGGGGCCCGCCACTACCGCTCCATGGCATACGGACGGATCCGTTGCGGCCGTGGACGGTTGGTTTCCCCACGTCGTTACTGCGCGCAGTAATTTCGTGGGGTAAATCATGGGGCAGTGTGGGACATCGTGCGCAGTTAATCCCACGCCCGCCCCCTCGGCTTCTCAGCCCGCAGGGCTATAAGTAGGCGGGGGGAAACGGAGCGGCACAGCTTGCGCGCCCTTCTTCCCCGCTCCCCCGCCTCATCTTGCTTTCTCTTCTTCCTCCCTCCACCGTTGAGCCAGAGCACACCACACCGCGGCGATGAGCTCTTCCTCCGCCGCGGCCCCTGCCGTGCGCTACGGCGTGTGGGACGGCTCAGAGGTAGAGGAAGAACACATCGAGTTCCTCCGCCGGACACGCCGTCTTCCTAGCGTGGACCTCGTGTGCGCCCGCGCCGCGCCGGAGGGGGAAATCCGGCCGGCGCCGGAAGAGGGCGAGCGGGTCGTCTTCCGCTCGCACCTTATGCGCGGCCTGGGGCTGCCGGCGAGTGGCTTCTTCCGCTCGTTCCTGGAGTTCCACAGTCTTCAGCCGCACCACCTCACACCGAACACGGTGGTGCTGCTCTCCGCCTTCGCCACTCTGTGCGAAGGTTTCCTCGGCCTTCTCCCCACCATCGAGCTGTGGGGGGAATTCTTCTCTTCTAAGCTCGGCACGCACATCGCCGGCGTGCCGGCTCAGTGCGGCGCCTTCATTGCGATGCGGCGCTCGACGGCCGACAACCCCTTTCCTCCCATCGCACTGATCAAGTCGGTGAAGATGTGGCAGCGCTCGTACTTCTACGTGAAGAACCTCTCCTCCGACGGTGACTGGGTCAACCTGCCGCCCTACAACGCCGCTCCCCTGACCGGAAGGCTCCCCAGCTGGTCCCACCGAGTCAAGTCGCTGTCCCTTGCCGGAGCCGCCGCTGTAGCGCGACTCCGAGTCTTGATTCAATCGGAGGGACTCGTCGGGGCCGACTTGCTGGCCGCCTTCGTAGCGCGCCGAGTTCTCCCGCTCCAAGGCCGGCCTCACCTGATCTGTCAGATGAGCGGCCTCCGAGACCCAAGTCGGATGAGCACCAAGGAGATGCCCCGCAAGGAGGTGGCGAACATGGTGAATTACATCGCGCACTGCGAGTACGAGGAGGACTGGCAGTTCGACAACCCTCCACCAATGGTAAGTCGCGTCTTCCTATTGTTTTGTCTTTTCTCCTCAGCCGACCCCGGCTTCTGACTCCCGTCGGCTTCTTCTAAACCAGAATCCTCTTATGCAGCCTGTCGCCGGCGCCATGAGACAGTCCCGCGAGTATGTCCCCGACCGCGCGAAGAGTGACGTCGACGACCCCGACTTGGGGGCGGCAGCAATGGAAGCCGACGCCGAAGGCGGGGGAGGAGGAGCGGAAGGTGACTTCAGGCCTTCGGCCACTTTCGACAACTGGCCCGACGACGACGCCGAAGGGGAAGTCGCCCCGCGCCACCAGCCGAAGGTCGGCTCCTCCACCGGCCAGGGCAGCGCGAAGAGGCATCACGCCGGGCCGAGCGCGCCCGGCGGCAAATTGAAGAAGCTTAAGGGGGCGGCCGCCGCGACCAGACGGGAGGAGGCGGCCGCGAAGGCCAACCGCTTCTGAAGGGAAGTGAGAAGGCCGCCGCTAGTATCCGCGTAAGTCTTCATGCTCTTTTATTTTCTTTGTTGAATCTTGTCCGAGTCTTCGTTTATGTACTCCCTCCGATCTTCTTCAGGGCCCCTCTTTCCCTTGAGAGAGTCGCCGTCCCCTCTGTCATGGGGTCGGCAGAGACGGCCGCCAATACTCGGCGGGCCGACCCTGCCGCCGCCCTCCAGGAGGCGACGGAGCGAAACGCGCGGGAGAAGCGCGAGGAGGAGGAAGCCGAACGTCTGGAGAAGGCGGAGGCTGACAAGGTGGCCGCCTCCGTCCAGAAGGAGCTGGAGGATGCTGAGGCTACCCTCGCAGTGAGACGGTGTGCCGAGGAAGCCGCGCGTCGCCGATCAGCGATGCTCGTTCCCCCACTATCGTCTGCGCCGCCGCCTCCGGATTTCACGGGGCAAACCGGAGGGGCCGGCACCGAGGACCCCATCGTGGAGAAGGAGGGCGGCGATGTTTCTATGTCGGACACCCTTGTGCCGCCGCCGCCGCCGCCACCGCCGTCTGGGAAGCCGCACGGCAAACAGCCGGTGGATCCGTTGGAGCCGCCGGCTATGGACGAGGCTGAACCGCGGCTGCTTCTCCAAGTCGCCTCGCCGGTGCGTCGCCGTCTTGAGAGGGCGACCTCAGCACAGCGTCCTTGGGAGACCGGCGTTGCCGGCTCGGTATCCCTAGACGCCGAGGCCACAAGCGCCGTGCCCACCGGGTGGGTGCGCGGAGGCGGCACCGGGCCGTTAAATCAAGTGCTCCTGGAAGTCCAGGCGAAGCTGCGGGCCGAGGGCGACGCCCTTCAAGCCTGCACCAGAGCGCATCTGGCCGCACGAACGGCCGTCCGAGTAAGTTTCTTTCCCTTTGGATTCTTGTTTGTTTCTCTGTGGGGGCGCGCCAGCGCACCCACTGGGTGTAGTCCCCGAGTTCCGGGCCGGCTACTGAGCAGGCGGTTCGGAACTCCCTCTGGCGAGTTCCAAACACTAACTTTGTCTTCAATGATTCATTGTAGGAGTATCACAACCTCCGCGCCACTGCCTTCAACCGCAATGTCGAGGAGCTGAACAAGCGGGCTGCCGACTTGTCGGAAAGCCGGAGTAAGTTCTTCTTCTTCGCGGGGGCGCACTGGCGCACCCGCGGGCTGTAGTCCCCGAGATTCGGGCCGACTGCTGAGTAGTCGGGCCGGATCTTCCCAGCGATCTTTCTTGCTAATGACCTATTTTGTCTTCTTCTTTGTTCCTCAGAGGCCAATGCCGTTCTTCAAGAGCAGCTGGGCGAGGCCAATACCGCCCGTTGTGCCAAAGTGGAGGAGTGTGGCAAGCTCGCCATGGAACGCGACCTGTTGGTGGCGCAGCTGGCCGAGCAGAAGGAGCTGCTCAAGAAGGCGCAGGACCAGGTCGAGAAGAGGGTGGCCGCACTCCTGGCCGAGTTCAAGAGCGAGCGTTCCTCCTGGACTGACAGGGAGGCGATGCTGACCTCCGGCTTCCACGAGATCGAGGATATCGTTGATGGTAAGTTTCTTTCGCTTCTTCGGGCTTCTGACTATGTGTCAGGCCGACTTCTGATTTTTTCATCTTGCTTCTTTTTTGTCTTGGCAGACTTCTTCCCTGGTCATTCGCAGGCAGTTCCTCTGGCCATCGAGGCTGCTCGTGAGGTGCGAAGGGCGAACGGTGAGGAGATCGCCGCCAATGCCCCCCGAACCGTCGATGAGCAGCTTCTGAGCATTGAAGCCCGTCTTCGTCCGGCTCATCGGCTGATGCGCCGGCTTCAGCGTGCCGGTGCCCAGGCGGTTGCCGCCTTGTGGCCAGGCACGCCGGCTCTGCGCACCGCCAGCCGAACTGCCGACTGGCTGGAGGTTGCTGCCGGCCGTCTTGAGGCTTGGAAGGGCTCCTCGGCCCGGGCCGGAGCGCGCCGGGCCTTGGAGTTTGTCAAGGCGTGGTATCCAGGGCTGGACCTGGACCGTCTGGCCGCGTTCCGGTCAGAAGCCCAGGCCGAGCTGGAGGCCGTGGAGGGCGCCCTTATCGAGCGTGCAGCGGCCATCGCCGAGTACACGGACACCAGTGTCTTCATCCCCGAGCGGGCTAAAGGCGGCGAGGAAGTGCCGCCGGAGTGGTTCGGAATGAACCCGGAGTATGGCAAAGATTCAGCGGAGGTGATCGACTCCAGCATTGAGGAGGAGGACGAGGCGGAGGACGAAGGCGAGGCGGAGGCGCCAGAAGACAGAGCAGGCGGCCAGCCTCAGCTCGACCGCGCCTCCAGCAACGAGCCACGTCAAGAGAAGGCGACTGCCGCCGGGGGTGACCAAGCCGAGACCGCCCAGCCGACTGCCCCGGCGCCTGACACCGCCATCTCCTCCGATCCTCCGATCCCCGACGCCGCCTCCTAGGCTGCCTCTTTCGCCTCTGCTTGTCTGTCTTAGTAATCTTTTGAAAACTTTGTTAGTTTCGCACAGTTCCACCTGCGGGGTGTATCTTGAACTTCTATTCGAAGATTCGGCCAAGGGCCTATGTAAATATTTATCCGATTTCCGTCTTCCCTTGCTTACTGCTCTTTTAGGCTTTTCCCTTTGCCGCCTTCCCTTAGTTGCTGCCTTGCCAGTCGGACAGCCGCTCCGCGGACTATCACTGGGTCAAGTGCTCAGCTACTTTGGGAAAGCAAGTACTTGGCCGTTTAGAGTTTCTTTAGCAAGTTGGATAGAAGCGACAGGCCAACTACCCAAGAGTTGGCCGTCCTTGATAGAAGCTTAATAAAGACGGTCGAGCCGACTACTCATGAGTCGGCTTCTACTTTAGAAATGCTAGAGGTCGTCTTACGCTATGTTCATGCTTTGGGTCCTTAGCCATTTTTCGTGTGGGCGCCCGTTCTTCCCCCCTCCTGTTCGCCTCACAGTCGCTCTGCGAGCTGCGGCTTTGCCAGGAGGCGGATTGGGCACCGTGCACTACTTGTCTGACTGCGGGAAGCTCCTCATAGCGCAAGGCGGTGAGTCCCCGGGCCGACTAGTCTGGCCCGGTGCCAAGCGGCTTGTGATGAAAGTGATTTTCTCGAAGGCATGATTCTTATCATATAGATAACAAAAAGGGTACTCCCCGAGCTCGTCTTGGGGGGCCCAAAGTCTTAGTACTTTAATACAAAGGGGTAGTGCGATACATACTGCATCAACTGTAAAATCTTCGAAGAAGATTTGCATTCCACGGGCGCTCTGTCTCTTTGCCGGAGTCGTCCCTCTTGCGCGCTCGGGGCTTCTGAGCATCGATCAGATAGTAGGCATCGTTTCCTAGCACCTTGCTGATGATGAAGGGGCCTTCCCAAGGTGCCGACAGCTTGTGCTGGCCGGCTGTTCGCTGGATCAGCCGGAGCACAAGGTCGCCTTCTTGGAAAGATCTTGGCCTGACCTTCCTGTTGTAGTATCGACGCAGGCTCTGCTGGTAGATGCCGGACCGGCTGAGTGCCAACAGCCGGCCCTCTTCCAGCAGATCGACACCGTCTTGTCGTGATTCTTCTGCTTCTTCCTCGGTGTACATGGTGACTCGTGGGGAGTCGAACTCTATGTCCGTTGGGATGACGGCTTCGGCACCATAGACGAGGAAGAAGGGTGTGAAGCCGGTTGACTTGTTCGGAGTCGTGCGCAGACTCCAGAGGACGGCTGGCAGCTCCTCAAGCCAACAGCCGGCAGATCGCTCCAGTGAGACGACGAGTCGAGGCTTGATGCCGGATAGGACGAGGCCGTTCGTCCACTCCACCTGGCCGTTTGACTGCGGATGGGCAACGGACGCTAGGTCCAGTCGGATGCCTTGCGTCGCGCAGAAACGGGCCAAGGCGCCTTTGGCAAAATTCATGCCATTGTCGATGATGATGCTGTGTGGGATGCCGTACCGAGTTGTGATGTCAGCGATGAAGGTCATTGCAGTCGGACCATTCAACTTCTTGATGGGTTTCGCCTCCACCCACTTGGTGAATTTTTCCACTGCGACAAGCAAGTGAGTCAAGCCACCTCGTGCCGTCTTGAATGGTCCCACCATGTCCAGACCCCAGACTGCAAAGGGCCAGGCGATGGGGATAGTCTTGAGTGCGGAAGCTGGTTGAAGTGGCTTGGAATGGAAAATCTGGCACCCCTTGCACTTTTGGACTAGCTCTTTGGCCTCTTCTAGGGCGGTTGGCCAGAAGAAACCGTGTTGGAAGGCTTTGGCGACGAGTGCTCTAGAGGCCGCGTGGTGACCGCACTCGCCTTCGTGGATGTCTCTGAGGATTGCTTGGCCTTGTTCTGCCTCGACGCAGCGTTGGAAGACGCCGGTAACGCTGCGCCTGACCAGCTCTCTGTTGACTATGGTGTAGGCTGATGCTCGGCGTTGCACTTGCCGAGCCAAGATTTCATCAGTTGGCAGCTCTCTGTTTACTAAGAATCTGAGGATGGGCTGGGCCCATGATGGTGCTGCTATTTCTTCAACCGCCACTAATGCGACTTGGATAAGGGCGGCCGGGCTGGGAGGCGGCGGGTTGGAGTCTGCAGCCGCTTGCTGGTTTGACAAAGTCCCGGGGCTGACTGGAGCAGTCCCCGGGCCGAGCTCTGGAGTCTTCGATCTTCCCGCAGCAGTCCCCGGGCCGGGTTCTGAAGTCCCCGGGCCGGCTTCGACTGTGTGCTTCTTGGAGTCGGGTCCGGCGTCCTCAGGCGGAGCCGGCACAAAGATTGAATCTGATTCTGGTGACGGCTTGATAGAAGGCTTGAGGAGGCGCCGGAGGGCGACACCAGATGGTATTGCCTGGCGAGTGGAGCCGATTCGTGCCAAGGCGTCCGCTTGGTCGTTGTCGTTCCTTGGCACGTGGAGGAACTCGCACCCCTCGAAGTATCCGCTGAGCTGCTGAACGAGGAAACGGTAGCTCGCCATATTTGCGTCCTTGGCGTCCCAATCGCCAGATGATTGTTGGACTACCAAGTCGGAGTCGCCATAACACAAGATCCGGCGAATGCCGAGTTCTTTGGCAAGCCGGAGCCCGTGTATGAGCACCTCGTACTCGGCCACGTTGTTGGAGGCGACAAAGTGGATCTGCAGCGCATATCTGAGCTTGTCGCCCTTGGGGGAAGTGAGGACGACGCCGGCTCCCAAGCCGGTGCGCATCTTGGAGCCGTCAAAGTGCATCCGCCAATGGGTGGAGTCAGGCGCTGGCGGCGGGTACTGGGTCTCGGCACAGTCGACGAGAAAGTCGGCCAGCGCCTGCGACTTGATGGCGGTGCGAGGCTCGTAGTAGATGGTGTAGGGAGCCAAGTCAATGGCCCATTTGGCCACTCGGCCAGAAGCATCTCGGTTTACGATGATCTCGACCACAGTGATTGGGTGCCCCTGGAAGTAAGGCTTCAATTTCTTGGCGGCAAAATGCACGTCGTAGCACATCTTCTGGTAATGGGGGTAGTTCTGCTTGGAGGTCGACAGTACTTCACTCAGGTAATATACCGGTCTCTAGACAGGTAGCGCCTTGCCTTCCTCCTTGCACTCAACTACCATGACTGTGCTGACTACTCGGCTGGTGGCGGCAATGTATAGGAGCATGGGCTCTTTGGGAGTCGGAGCCGCCAGCACAGGGGGAGCAGTCAACATCTTCTTCAGTTGGAGAAAAGCCTCGTCCGCCTTGGGAGTCCACTCAAAGAAGGTCGTCTTCTTCATGAGCTGATACAAGGGGAGAGCCTTCTCGCCCAGCCAACTGATGAATCGGCTGATGGATGCCAAACAGCCGGTGAACTTCTGCACATCTAACAGTCGTCTGGGTGCTTCCATCCTCTCGATGGCCTTGATCTTCACAGGATTGCACTCTATGCCGCGTTCGGAGACCAGGAAACCGAGGAGTTGGCCGGATGGTACTCCGAAAACGCACTTCTCTGGGTTGAGCTTGATCTGGAATCGGCGCAGATTCTCGAAAGTTTCCTTGAGGTCCTCCAGCAAGGTTCCACGCTTCTTCGTCTTCATCACTACGTCATCCACATAGACGTGGGCGTTTCTGCCGAGTTGCTTCAGGAGGCACTTCTGCATGCAACGCTGAAAGGTGGCGCCGGCATTTCTCAAGCCGAACGTCATGGTCAGGTAGCAGAAGGCTCCAAACGGCGTGATGAAGGCGGTCTTCAGTCTGTCAGCCGGGTTCAGCTTGATCTGGTGATATCCTGAATACGCATCTAGGAAACTCAACAGCTCACATCCGGCTGTGGAGTCTATCACCTGATCGATTCTCGGCAGAGCAAATGGGTCCTTGGGGCAAGCTTTGTTGAGGCTCGTGTAATCAATGCACATCTGCCACTGCTTGTTCTTCTTCAGCACCAGTACCGGGTTTGCCAACCACTCTAGAAAAAACACTTTCATGATGAAGCCGGCCGCCAGGAGCCGGGCTATTTCTTCTCCAACAACTCTTCTTTTTTCTTCTGACAGGCGGCGCAGGGGGTGCCTGACGGGCTTCATATCATATCATACATGTAACTTGTGCTCGGCGAATTCCGTCGGGACACCGGGCATGTCCTTTGGGGACCATGCGAAGATGTCGCGATTCTCACGGAGGAAATCGACGAGCTCGCCTTCCTATTTGCTGTCAAGGCCAGTGCCTATGACAGCGTGCCTCTCCGGGTGCTCTGGATCCAACGATATCTTCTTTGTTTCCTTGGCCGGCTTGAATGATCCTTCTGCTTCTGACTCCTTGGGGTCGGGCGATAACTCGGGCTGCTTGCCGGCCATCGCCACGACCCGATCAAGAAGCTGTTTCTCAGCCGCGATCACCAAGGACTCGGCCAGCCGACTGCTTTCGGCCGCGCAAGCGGACGACTTCCTGTAGTCGCCGGACACGGTTAGAATTCCCTTGGAACTCGGCATCTTCATCTTGAGGTAGGCATAGTGGGGTACCGCCATGAACTTGGCCAGGGCGGGTCGGCCGAGCAATGCGTGATATGGGCTTTCAAGGTCCACCACCTCAAACCAAATTGGCTCTCGGCGGAAATGATCCTTGTCTCCGAAGAGGACATCTATCAGGATCTTGCCGATTGGCGAGTAGGAAAGGCCGGGTACGATTCCGTGAAACACAGTCCGGCTGCTCTAAAGCTGTCTTCGCTTGATTCCTAGTTTCTCCATCATGTCCTTGTACAGGATGTTGATGCTGCTGCCTCCGTCTATCAGTACTCGTGAGAAGCGAGCGGCCCGTCTGTCCGTGGCAAGTGTGGCGCCCAGGACCAAGCCGTAAGAGCCTGGGCTCGGCATCACCTCTGGGTGATCAGCTCTGCTCCAACTGATAGACCTTTCGGACCAATGCATGAACTCTGGAGTGCTTGATGCGACTGCATTTACTTCTTGTTGCTGTTGGCGCCTGCTGCGCCGGTCGTCCGCTACACTGGTAAACACCACATAGGCTCCGTGCTCGTCCGGGAACTCGTCTTGTATCGCGCCGACTGGCCTGACGGCCGGCTGCTGGGGCGGCTGCGGAGGAGGCGGCCCAGCAGGACGGGGAGGGGGCAAGCCGTCCCTCTTGGCAATTCTGGTCTGCCAGTGACATTTCCTGGTGGTATGGTTGGACGGCTTCGCGCCACTGTGGAACTTGCAGGGGCCATCTAGAGTCTGCTCGTAGGAGAAAGCCGGCAGCCAGTTGGACTTGCCGCCCTTCTGCCGCTTCGCCGGAGGCGGTACCTCCAATTGTTGGTCCTCTGCCGTTGCCACCTGCCGACTGCTGGAAGTCGGCAACGGGGCCTTGTGCTTCTAGTCATTCTGCTGCTGCCGCCGACTGGTGTCTCCAGCCGGAGTTCTTGGAGCCTGAGAGGCGACTTTGCCAGTTGCGCTGACTCGAATCTCCGCCTTCATGGAGGAGTCGGCCGTGGCGTACTTGTCCGCCGTGATCAGCAGCTCGTCGAGGGTCCTCGGCTCGTCGCAGAGGAGCTTGTGCTTGAGGAGGGTGCCTTCTCTGCACCCGGCAGTAAAGTACTCGATGGCCTGCACCTCGTGCACGCCCTCGCAGGAGTTCCGGAGTTCGCCCCAGCGCGTGAGGTAGTCACGAGTAGACTTGTCAAGGCCTTGCACGCACAAGGAGAGCTGGCGTAGCTTGGGAAGTCACTTGTATGTGCTCGTGAAGTTGCGGACAAAAGCCTCGGTGAAGTCGACCCAACTGTTGATGCTGCGAGGCTTCAGACTGTTTAACCACGTCCGGGCCGAGCCCTGGAGCATGAGCGGGACATATCTTACGGCAACACGCTTGTTGCCGTTCGCTATGTTGACAGCCCTGGAGTAGTCGATCAGCCAATCTTCCGGCTTCACGGTGCCGGTATATTTGGGCGTGTCTCGGGGGAGCGTGAACCCTTTGGGAAAGGGCTCGTCCCGGATGCGGGGTCCAAAGCAGGGGGGACCCAACTCGTCTTCTTCTTCCAGCGCCAAGGATCGGTGGAGTCGGTCGATCCGGTGGCGGGCGTCATTCTCTCCGACTCCCTCTCGGCGGCCAAGGCGGTCGCCGAGAGTCGGATGTTCCACGGGCGGCGGGGAGACTCGCCTTTCTCCGCGAGGAGGGGAAGGCTGGTAGTCGTCCCGCCGTTCCACCGCTCTAGGACGGCTGTCTTGGTCGTGCTCGATGGTGATGTGAGTCCGGCTGTGGCTGACAGCCGGCTCCTTGTCCTTCTTCCCACGGGCCCCACCAGTCGGCTTCCGAGACGTCGCACCTTGGTCTCGGCGAGGCGGTGGGTCGTCGTTTTGGCGATGCGGCGCCTCGGTGCGGCAGCCGGCACCGTTCTGCACGGCGGCCGTGTCGAGGAGCTGCTGAACTCGCTCTGTCATTATGCGACGCTCTTCGCCTTCGAAGTTGTCGAGCTCGTCTGCCGCCGCCTGGGCGGCACGGATATTCTCTACGGGCGTGGCATACACAGGGCGATCAGCCCCGAAGAGGTTTGCGATTGGCGTGCCGCGCTATCGGACCGCGCCTAGGCGGCTAGGCCCAGTTGGAGCCGGCGAACCGCCTACGGCGCGATCCATCTCTCGTTGGTAAGCTTCTGACAAGCGCCTCATGCTTGCCAGCTTCTTAGCGCCCTCGATGAGCTGAAGGCGGAGCGCCTCCAGCGTCTCGGCGTCGGCGTCTTCTGGAATCGGCGCTGCAAGGTCTCGCAGGGTCGCGTCAAGCGGGTCATGCACTTCCTCGCCGGAGCGCTCGCCGTGTTCGAGGACGAGGACCTCGGTGACGGTGCTTCCGCCGCTCCCCGCGTACGAGAGCGGCTCGTCGTAGACCACCACGTTGGTGGGGAACGCGTCAAGCGACGCGGTGTCGGAGTCGACCAGCATCGGGTTGGTGGATCCTATGGACTCCAGGTCCGCGGCAGGCTCGCCGGCGACGTGGAGTTGGTCGAGGAGGCCCGTGGGGAGGCTCTCGGGGGCACTCGTGCCTGCGTCGGATGCAGGCTCATTGGAGAGGCGAACCTCACCGACAAGATCGGCGAGGCAGCTGGCCGCACAGGCGATCTCCGCGCCGTGCAGTGCATCAGCGCAGACGCCATCCGGCATGCCGGGCTGGCTGCGCTCGCCGAGAAGGAACAGGGTTCCCGTCTAGAGCAGATCATGGTGGGAGCGAGTAGAACGTCGCCGGTGCCTGGAAGCGGGATGAGGCGAAGACATGCACGCCGGTGGAACTTACCCAGCTTCAGGGCTCTCCTAGGAGATAACACCCCTACTGCTGCTCTGCGGGGTCTCCGCATGATCACTCAAGCAAGGTGACTACAATGGTGCTCCTGGAGCTATTTTGGGAGGCAGGAGAGAGCAAGGCTAGTTCTCTCCTGCCGTGCTATCTGGTCTATCTCTATTCAGGTCCGAACCCTTTGCATGGGTGCCCCGGGGGGTTTATATAGGCCTACCCCCCGGGGGTACAATAGTAATACGGCTGGGTGCGGGTCCCAGCCGTCTGTCTCTCTGGCCACCGTCCTTCCTGCCGGCCTCTGGGGCCCGCCAACTGGCGGGTCCCGCGGACAGGCTTGATACTGTAGCGACACTCCTGGTGACGCGGGCTTGGTCATCGGGTCGTGGCAATAGTGCCACCGTCTATCGGGCGATCACTGTCGCCATTCCCCATCTTATCTGGTTAATGGCACGTGGGGCCCTGGGGAGGAGTCGGCCAACTCCAAGGAGGCCGACTCCCACAGGTCCGTCTTCGGGTGCCCAGGCCGCCTTCGGCCCTCCCACTGACAGGCGGCCCCGCCGCCTTCGGGTCGTACAGGCCGGCGTCATGGGCACAGTGTACTGCGCATTGTGGCTGAGGTCAGGGCAGGCATGGCAACAGTGCCGCGCCTCGTCGGAGATCTTCCAGCGATACGGCTTACTGTAGCCATGCCGGCCCTTCGTGGGCAGGGGGGAAACGGCCACGCCGTGACTGTACCCCGCATCGTACTTCGAGATGAGGGAGGAGCCACGGGCCGACTCTCCAAAGTCGGCCTCCTTGGAGATCGCCAGCTTGGAGTCGGCCTCTCTAGAGGTCGCCAGCTTGGAGTCGGCTTATCTCGGAGTCGCCGTCTGGGACTCGGCTTGAGGGGCGCAGCCTGCCCCGATGTCTTGAAAGGTCTTGGGGCTCGGGTTAGCCTACCCATGTCCCATTACTCCGACAATTGCAAGATCTAAATATATACCTTCAAGCACTCACCTCCCCGGCAACGGCGCCAGAAAAGAGCTTGATGTCTAGTACGCAACCTTCTTCTTGTAGATGTTATTGGGCCTGCAAGTGCACAGGTTTATAGGACAGTAGAAAATTTCCCTCAAGTGGATGACCTAAGGTTTATCAATCCGTGGGAGGCATAGGATGAAGATGGTCTCTCTCAAAAAACCCTGCAACCAAATAACAAAGAGTCTCTTGTGTCCCCAACACACCCAATACAATGGTAAATTGTATAGGTGCACTAGTTCGGCGAAGAGATGGTGATACAAGTGCAATATGGATAGTAGATAAAGGTATTTGTAATCTGAAATTATAAAAACAACAAGGTAGCAAGCGATAAAAGTGAGCGTAAACGGTATTGCAATGATAGGAAACAAGGCCTAAGGTTCATACTTTCACTAGTGCAAGTTCTCTCAACAATAATAACCTAGATAGATCATATAACAATCCCTCAACATGCAACAAAGAGTCACTCCAAAGACACTAATAGCGGAGAAAAAATGAAGAGATTATGGTAGGGTACGAAACCACCTCAAAGTTATCCTTTTTTATCTATCTATTCAAGAGTTCGTAGTAAAATAACATGAAGCTATTCTTTCCGCTCAAGCCATCATAGAGTTCATACTAGAATAACACCTTAAGACACAAATCAACCAAAACCCTAATGTCACCTAGATACTCCATTGTCACCTCAAGTATCCGTGGGCATGATTATACGATATTCATCACACAATCTTAGATTCATCTATTCAACCAACACAAAGTACTTCAAAAAGTGCCCCAAAGTTTCTACCGGAGAGTCAAGACGAAAACGTGTGCCAACCCCTATGCATAGGTTAATGGGAGGAACCGCAAGTTGGTCACCAAAACATACATCAAGTGGCACATGATATCCCATTGTCACCACAGATAAGCATGGCAAGACATACATCAAGTGTTCTCAAATCCTTAAAGACTCAATCCGATAAGACAACTTCAAAGGGAAAACTCAATCCATTACAAGAGAGTAGAGGGGGGGAAACATCATAAGATCCAACTATAATAACAAAACTCACGATACATCAAGATCGTGCCATAGAGAGAACACGAGAGAGAGAGAGAGAGAGAGATCAAACACATAGCTACTGGTACATACCCTCAGCCCCGAGGGTGAACTACTCCCTCCTTGTCATGGATAGCGCCAGGATGATGAAGATGGCCACCGGTGATGGGATCCCCCTCCGGCAGGGTGCCGGAATGAGCTCCCGAGAGGTTTTTGGTGGCTACAGAGGCTTGCGGCGGCGGAACTCCCGATCTATCTTCGGTTCTGATGTTTTTAGGGTATTTAGGCTTATATAGGTGAAAGAAGTCGGTCGGGGGAGCCTCGAGGGGCCCACGAGATGGTAGGGCGCGCCTAGGGGGGTGGGCGCACCCCCCTATCTCGTGGCCTCCTCGAGGATCTTCTGACATGAACTCCAAGTCTCCCGGATCATATTCTTCCTAAAAATCACGCTCCCGAAGGTTTCATTCCGTTTGGACTCCGTTTGATATTCCTTTTCTTCGAAATACTGAAACAGGCAATAAAACAGCTATATGGGTCGGGCCTCCGTTTAATAGGTTAGTCCCAAAAGTAATATAAAAGTGTATAATAAAGCCCATAAACATCCAAAAGGGGTAATATAATAGCATGGAACAATAAAAAATTATAGATATGTTGGAGACGTATCAGGCAGCACAGCCGGTCATGGGAGGCAGGAGCAGGCAGTCCCATCAGAGCTGGTTTGGGCGGCTGGAGCAAGAATATCATATATTGAAGAAGCAGCACGGTCGTTGGATTAACATCCAACTGTCACTGCTGCTAGAATCGTTTGTGGACTAAGTTGACAAAGCCAAAGTACACGTCAACCTAGTAGACCCACAAGTCAGCCTCCAAATCTGTCCCAAACAACATACAGTCCGAAATTTCTAGCCAGATTCAAATTAATTTTAAATCTAAATATACCTTAATTTAAATTCAGTGAAATTTTACCCGCACAAACACAATCAAATTTAAAATATCAAAATCCGAAAGAAAATAGTATTTTGGAACTAATTGTCTGTTTGCTGTATTTTTTCATTTTACAGCCCATTTATTATTACTTATAGCCCATTTCGTATTACTTATAGCCCATTTTCTAGGAAAAATGCATCCCTCCTCGTCTTGAAAGATTTCCGGCCCAGCAGGACGTAGAAAAGCAAGTAGGCCTACGTTGGTTATTCTGCAAAAAATAAAATAGCTGGCTAGCCATTTTCAGAAAGGAAAAAAACAAACTGGGCTGGTCATGTGCTAAACATATGAAATAAAAGCCTGGGCTAGATGGGCCACGGGTCCCGCACAACCCAGTTGATACCCTTCTAGGTCCCGAAAAAACAAAATTACTGCGGGCGCTGCTGGGTCCCTACTGTCATCCTCACCATGTACAGTTATCTCCTTATTCCTCTCGGTTGTTGACCATGTTGGCAACACCGAGGGCGGCGCCGCGACGAGCGAACCAAGGCGGAGGACGATGGTGAGGCCTCGGACGGGAACGAACAGGAGCCGGGGAAGATGCGCAGAGTTTTAGGGTGCGATGTGGCCATGATGCGTGCGCGGCAGCGCAGCCAGCCATGGGAGGCGGGAGCAGGCGGTCCCACCGGCGCTGGTTTGGCTTTGGCGGCTCGAGGAAGAAGAGACTGAAGAAACACGATAGACGTTGAATGTCAATCCAATGGTCAAGGTTGGCACAATCGTTTGTTGACTAAGCGGACACCAAGTAGCATACTTTTTTATATATAGGAAGAAAAGAAAAATTGGGCTCGTTGGCCTGATAACATTCCCGAAACTGCGACCGTTCGATCTTGTGTCGCAACTAAAACTGCGAGGAAAATGCGTTCATCTGTCGTCCTCCTCACAAGGAACGTTCGCCACATAAGTGACTAGCACCACCCTTGGTTTTCAACCGAGAGGTATTGGGTTCGAGTCCCAGGAACTCTCAATTTTGTCCTCCTTCCTTCCTCGCAAAAAAGGGAAAGAAAATCAAAGACTTGGGAAGGCGTACAGAACAAGCTACTGTACCAGTAAAGAGACGTTGCCATGTTATAGAAAAAAGATAGACGTGCTCCTGTAGCTGGTTCGAATCCAAACCTAGACTATGATTATATATGGTGCTATGCTACTTTGCAAGTAATGAAACTGACATATCCAACATTCGCTTCTCCTTTTCTCTACTTACTCTGCCTAGCATCAGAAGCTCTGGCCGCAGCAACCATGTCCGCTAGCTGCTCGTCCACCTGCTCTTCAGCAGGCAACAACCAGATATGCGCCAAGTCGCCACCTGTACCATCGCCTGTGGGTCTCATCACACCCCCGCCGCCACACGCACCGCAACCGATTGCTCATCGCAACCCGCTGCCGTTGGTGGGGTGCCACTGCTGCAAATCACGCAGAGTCATCCATCGCGTCTCAACCACAATCCTCAACCCTGGCTGAGTCTTCTACAAATGCCTGAATCATGGGGTAATAATATGCTTAAGTGTTGTTCTGCCGCTTTCAGTTGCTGATTTTTTTAATAGTTTGGTTGATGATCTTCCAATTTGATTCGTGCAGGAAAGGGAAGATTCGTGTGATTTGTATTTCTGGGAAGTTGCTGATGTGGGGGAATGCAACTACGCTGATTATTTGGTTAGCCGAGGAATCCCAATACCAGCAGGTTGGGGTGTTGGACAAGTAACTGAAGGAACGGTAGAAGAGGAAGATGCAGATCAGAAGGTTAAAGATGCAGTTCCTCTGACCATGGATAAGCAACAGCTGTTGAACGGCCTTGACAGTAATGAGGAGATGAAAGAGCTTGTGAAGATAATGGGCAAAATCGATGTGCTCTATAGGATGATTGTCTCTTTATTTGCAGTGTATGTAGCACTCATGATGTATTCAGTGCCTATGACATGAGCACTTTGCTGAAACTAGTAATGAATGAAACCTGTGTAGCAGGCTGGGCGTAGTGTTGTGAACATCTAATGATTTCTATTAACGTAAAGCAGGGGGTATCCCCTTTTGCTCATAAATAAATAAATAGCAAAAGCCCTGTCGGGTCAGCTTTGTTCTCATTCGAAGACGTTGAGCAAATTGCAGTCCAACAGCAAACTATGTCATCAAATTCAAGTTTCACAGCTAAATATGAGTACAAGTAAACAACAATGTCATCATGTTTTAGTTGTCATACAATCACCAAACACAAATCAACATACATAACAAGTGATGTTCTCACAGCAAAATACTAAACAACATGTTCATCAGGTTTCAGTTGTCATAGCAAACACAATTTCACATAGTAGATAAAAAAATGTCTTCTGACACGCAAATACGACAAAAGCAATGTAATCATCATCCGCAGCAGCAGCGTCAACATCTTCGCCATGTGTATCAGTCTGAATCGTAATTCCCCACGATGTCATCTCCTTCTTCGTCCTCAACATTCTCGAACGTTGGCTTATTCTTGATCAACTCTTGTATGTCCACAGCATGACAGGCAATCTTTTCACCGGCGTCACTGACATGATGGTTCTCAAAGATATTAGGAACATCTGTGTTATCTTGTACATTAAGAGCAGTATAAGCATCATCTTGTTGTGCAACTTCATTAAACGAATTCCTCTGCTCAAACCTTTGCAATACTCTCCAGTCATCGCTACGTGCAAATGTGTCTTCCAAGAAAAATATCTGTGTTGCTTGATTTGCCAAAATAAAAGGCTCGTTGGTCTGGTACCGCCTTGACATTGATGGATTTGAAACAATCATCAGCTCTGGGTTTTGCGATCCTGGTAAACAGGTTATACCAACGACAGCACAATAGAACTACACACCGATGATCCTCAAAACTGGAGATATACTGCAACTGAACAATGTCTATTATGTTAGCATACATTTCAGTTGTCTCTTTGTCATACGTATCCGTGCTCATGATGGCACTGTTTTGTGTCTTCCTGCCTTCATCTTGTGCAAGGGTGTTGTAGCGCACATCTCCAACAATGCAAGATTCATAATGTCTTACCCGAGTATCAAGACCCATTGCTAGTGAGTAAAGGGCATCATCAACTGCCTGCCCATCCTCCTGCATCTTCTTAACCTATGGTTAGAAAATAGACAAGATGATCATCTTATGTACTCAATATATTAAAAAACTGTTAGTGCAATTCAAAAGCTTACACGGCTCTTGAACCATTTCGTAAATCTTGCCATAACCAGTTTGTCAATGTTTCTTAGATTTTGCGGCAGTAACTCCTTTTTGTAGATGCTGCACAACATAGTGATCGCGTCAAACATTTAAATATATAAGAATGTGCTGCAAGTTTAGTAGATTATGATGTATAAGCTGCATCACTGCACTTACTTGATATAAGGTAGTATCTCAGGATAGTTATTCAACACATACCAAACGATTTTGTGCAAATCTTTAGGTTTGTCCTCTTGTCGACTCTTCTCTGTAACTCGAACAGAATAATCGAAAACATTGAGCCCGGGATTGTCTTCACCCACCTCTTTGCTAAGCTGATCAGCTGTTTCAATGTATTTTGAGCAGAATGTCAATGCTTCTGTAGCAATGTAGGCCTCTGCAATGGAACCCTCGGGGCTAGCTCTGATCCTAACATAGCCCTTGAAAGTGCCTAGCCGCCTTTCAATAGGGTACATCCATCCATACTGTACTGGACCTCTAAGTAGTGCCTCATCAGGTAGATGAACAGCCAAATGCACCATCACATCAAAGAAGGCTGGAGGATATATCTTCTCAAGGTCGCATAGGATAGTTGGTATCTTGTCTCTAAGACGCTCCAAAGCATCTATCCTGATATTTCTACTGTAGAGTTCCCTGAAGAATTGTCCCAACTCTACAACTACTCTGTATAAGTCAGGGCGGCCCAATTATCTAAGGATAACAGGTAAAATCCTTTGAAGTAGGACGTAGCAGTCATGAGTTTTCAACCCTTGTACCTTGTTTCCATCTGCACTGACTCTCCTTTCAGGGTTGGAAGCAAATCCATGTGGGAATCTCACACGTGATAGGACCTCGCAGAATTCTTTTCTTTTTACCTTGTCCAAGACGTACACAACTGGTGCCATATCCCGTGGTTTACCTTCATCTTGCACCTGCAAATCATGTCTGATACCCAGGTGTGTCAAATCAATCCTAGATTTTAAGGTATCTTTCATCTTTCCTTCAATATTAAAAAGTGTGTCGACAATGCTGTCACATATTCTCAATGTGCATCACATCAAGATTATGCCGCAGATCCAAATCTTTCCAATACTCCAAGTACCACAAAGTGGACCTACGGGTAAACAATAATCTCTCTTCTACCCTACCATGCTTCCTTTTCCCGCTACATTGCCACGATGGTTTCCTGGTGTAATATGCCTGACCTTCACTAATTCCACGTGCAACTCATCAGCGGTGAGCCTCTTTAGCGCATCACGGTTTTCATGCTTTGCATTGAACACATGTCTTCGGTATTTTCTAGGATGCGGCTTGTCCTTGGCAAGGAAATGGCGGTGTCCAATGTAACAGATCTTGCTAAGTATTGCGTATGACAGCGGATTCCTGTCACAACGAACACATGCATTGTAACCATGTGTCGATCGCCCTGACATAGTGCCCAAAGCCGGATAATCATGGATGCACCAAATTATAACAGCACGCAAAAAAAATCAGCTGGTGGGTTGCTATATAGGTCTCGAGTGAGAACACCCCTCCATAGTTGTTGAAGTTCCTCCACAAGAGGCTCCATGAACAAATCAAAATCCTTTCCAGGACTTTTTGGACCTGGGATGAGCAAGGCCATCATGTAGTTTGATTCTTTGGTGCAGACATTTGGAGGCATGTTGTAAGGGATAACAAGCACTGGCCACATGCTATATGTGGCGCTCTGGTGGCCAAATGGGTTAAATCCATCTGAAGCTAAGCCAAGTCTAATGTTTCTCGGGTCAGCAGCAAACTTTTTGTGTTTATGATTGAAGCTTTTCCACTCACTACCATGAGATGGATGGCTCATTACATTCTGATCTCTGTACTCCTGGTTCCTAGAATGCCAAAGTACATCCTCTCTTGTTTCAGCATCATGAAACAACCTCTGCAATCTTGGTATAATTGGAAAATGTCTCAGAACATTATGAGGAATCCTCTTCACAGCATCACCATCTTTCCATCTTGATGATTTGCATTTTGGGCATTCACTTAAGTTGGCATAATCCTTCCGGAACAGAACACAATTACTCTTACAAACATGGATCATATCATATCCAATTCCAACTGCACGAAGGAAATTCTTCATTTTACTGCAGGTGTGTGGCAGCTCAGACGCATCTGGGAAAGATTTGCGGAAAGTAGCCAACATCGCATTGAATGATTTGTTGGTCATCCACTCAGATGTCTTCACCTGAAGAAAGGTGACCATAGCTGAGAATACTGACAGCTTATTTCCTGGGGTGACAGCCACGTTGCATTGTTCCAACATGCGGGCCCATCATTTTTCTTCTGCGGGTGAAAGTTCATGGAATGCACGAGCATTTCATAGCATTGTTTCAATGTTGGTTAAACTCACTGGCTCCGCCACCACCACCTCCTCCTCCTCTTCCACCTGAGCATCAGGCAGATCAAGATGGTGATCTGCTGCTTCCATGTAGTCAATAACATTGACGTTCATAGTTTCACCATGATGAATCCACCTAGTATATGTGACCGACATCCCATACAAGTGTAGATGATTTTGCATAGTTAACTGGGGTCTTGTAACTGAATTCATACAACTGCTACACGGGCAGAGCACATCTGATTTCGGACCATCATACTCAGCTCTGATAAAGTTCATGAAGTTTTCAACCCCCTTGACATATGCAGCGGAGAATCTTCGAGCAGAAGTTATCCAAGTCTTGTCCATCTGTTAGACATACAAATTAGTTCTTGTACTAGATATTACAGGGAAAACATATATGCTTTTTTATGAAGTCCAGAAAAAATACCTAGGTCAATGTCTAAAGCTATGGCAAGATATTTGGACGAGCAGATCTAAGTAACGAAATATATGTAAAGCTAATTCAGCAAACAGATTTGAGTGCTAAATTATGGGAGGCTGTTTCAGCAGTCAATGAGGCCGAGCACACAACCATCGAACTATCGAAGGCCATCGCAGCAACAAAGATCGAGTATAAAACGGTGTAAAGCTATTTCACCTAACAGATTGGCTACTAGACCATAGCAATCTACGTCACAATAAATATATGGCAGGGTATTTTAGCAACTAATCAGCCTTGGCATGTCATCTCAGCTAAGCAGATTGAGTGCAGAACAGGGCAAGGAAACTTCTTAAGCAGAGTATATTGACTGTAAACTACTTCGGCAAACAGTGAGATTAACAGTGTCTATCAGCTAACATTCAGCGCTACACCGACATGATCGGGGCCTCAGTCTAGAATGCGCGTACCGTGGGAGAAGATGACCGCCGTGCGTCTCCACACGAACGTCGCCAGCGGTGGCGGTGCTGACCATCGTGCGCCTCCACAAGAACGTAGCCAGCGGTGGCGGCGCGGCTAGAGGACGGTAGTCTACGACAGCGTACTGTGGGAGCGAGAGGATCACCGTGCGTCCCCTCGATGAACCACAGCGCCGATGTATCAGCGCGGCGGGGAGGGCAGCTTTGGCGAAGTGAAT